>NW_007726436.1:915475-990443 GCF_000696425.1 Galeopterus variegatus
GCGCTCCTGCCCGAGGGTTCGGATCCCACATACAGACCGGTTCCCGCTCACTGGCTGAGCGAGGCGCGGGAGCAACACCGAGGGTTGCGGTCCCATTGCCGGTCCCAGTCCGGTGCGGGGGCGACACTGAGGGTTGCGATCCGTTGCCGGACACGGAAAAAAAGACAAAAAAAAAAAAGTCAAACTCAATGTTTTACCCCTCGTAGGGAAAAAGACTATACGAACCCACAGAAACAAAACTCAAAGTAATTTGTATGTGCATATTTCTAGAGAAACGGTGTAGATATTTAATCAGGTTTTTTTTTAAAACACCATACTCTACAAGTTTAAAAAAAAAAATCCACACATTTATATTTACATCTTAAAATATTTAGTTGTAACCAAATATAATTAACTAAACTGAAAACTAAGTATAAATGATAATGAAAGAAAATTAAATTACATACCATCTACTAAACAGAAGCTGATCTAAAAATAATAGCTACCTTGTATTGTTTATTATGTCCTAGGCACTATGGAGAGTGTTTTACATGCAATTAAGGCATTCTATACTAAGAACTCTATGAGGTAGTTTCAGATGAGAAAACTAAGACTCAAAAATGTTAGAAAGTTTGCTCAGATCACAGAGTTAAGTAGCAGAGGCAGGACTCAAATCCAAGTGTGTCTGACTCTAAAGCTGTATGCTATCCTGCACTCCTTATGCTCAGGCCTTATTGGATGCTGAAGAAGCACAGACCAGTATTCATAGCTAGCTCCTGAACAAATTAAAGAGACCACAAAGTCAGACTCCCTCTAAACAAATACTCTAATGGGACCTGAAAGCCTCAGGCCCAGAGGCACCTTAATATTTAACTCAGCACTTTTAACTCTAAATAATGAGTAGGGAATGCTAAGCATTTAGTAAGGTACTATGAGAGTTATATTAGAATCCCCAACTGCATGGTTTAAAAGAAAGAGCATGAACTTTGGAATCTCTATTCAAATCCTGGTCTGTCACTTTCAAGTTTTGCTGCCAGCCAGTGCTTTTAACATTGGGCCCAAATACTTCTAAGTATGGTGATAGTAATATAGACAGCAATAATCAGACTAATGGGTTCAGAGCCTGGTTCTGCTACTTACAGCCTATAAACTTGGGTAACTTCCTTGTCTGGGGATGATGACAACACTACCTATACCTCATATGGTTTGGGAAAGATTAAATAACATATGTAAAGTACTTAGAACTGTGCCTAACACATGGTAAGCCCTATGTAAGTGTTTGCTAACATTATTATCATCATATTTTCTTGGTTGTGGGAATATATAAGGGAACATATTTAGAGCATCAAGCACAATGCCTGCTGCCCTGAAAGTGAAAAAGTCTGTCGCTCTAAATGGATGTCTTCCTTCAGGTTTCTCATGGAGCACCAAGAAATTTCAAAATCCTCTAAGAAGGTATAAGTTAAGATCATAATGGCTTCAGATCCCCATACCAGCCAGCGCAAAAAAAAAAAAAAAATTAAGGTTATAACTCATCAAATAAATAAAAGAGAAAGCTTCAAAATTATAGTTTGGGCACAAAGAGTACTGGTGTTACATTAAATATTTCAACTGCCTTACCTTAAAAAGCTTTCAAGTGGAGAAAAGAGGTTAAGAGAAAAGGTCAAAATGTCAAAATAGAGCAATTGGACAGAGGAAAACATTTTCATCAATTAACATGCTGATAATATAAACAAATTTACAGGGCTGCAGTTACAAAATGATTTGAAGGCTAAAACATTGTTCTTGAAAATAAAGAAATAAAAGAGATTTGAGCTTTTACCCACTGGCAGAACTTTGGACAAACTTCATTAGGTAAGTAAGGCATTACTTACACTTTTGAAGGAAGCTGCAAATTCAGCAACACCTGGTACTAAAAAGAAAACAAAAATTCATTCAATAAATATTTGGGTGTTCAGGCATACAGAATTCAAATAATAAGAAAACAGCTTTGGCTTCAAGGAGCTTACAGTCTGGAAGAGAATAAATAACTATAATATTGTTTAAGCGCTCCAAGAAAGATGCCATGTGCTATGGGAGGACAAAAAGTAGAAATCTAAATCAGACCAAGAGGGCAGGAAAAGCTTGTCAGAGAAACTAATGCCTCAACTGAACTTTGAGGGACCAGGAGTTAGCTGGTTGGGTGAGTGGTGAGATATGATATCTCTTATCAGAAAGTTTAAGCTTCTTTTTTAGGTATGCTGTTCTGTCAATCCAATTATTTATTTAAATGTCTCACAGGAAGAATCACATTAAGCATAAAAATAAAAATCAGATATTTAAAAATCAAAGAATGCTCAACGTCACTAAAAAAAAGAAATGCAAACAAAAAATAATAAAGATTAGTACCATCCAATATTGGCTAGATGTGAGAAAACGGGCACTCATCGTACACAGTCATCCTACCCTATTCCTTATACACAAAGATCTATGAGCAAAGACATTCACTGATAAATTGTTTGTAAAACAAAAAATTGGATATAACTTAGGTTTCCAAATAGGGTATAAATACATAAACTATAGTATATCCATAAAATAAAATACTTTTTTTTTTTTTTAAAGATGACTGGTAAGGGGTTCTTAACCCTTGACTTGGTGTTGTCAGCACCACGCTCACATGACTACATCATTATAACAAACAAAAAACTCTCTATATACTTAAAATAAATTTGTTTATCTGTATAAGCATAAAAAATGTCAAAAAGATTTATACCAAACCATTAGCAGTGGTTAACTTTGTAGGACTGATTGAAGGAGGTGTGGAAATGCTTTATGTATCTCGGTATTATCGGAATTTATTACAAATGTAGGTTTTTTTTTTTTTTCTTTTTTTTGTGACTGGTAAGGGGATCGTAACCCTTGGCTTGGCGTCACCCGCACCGCGCTCAGCCATTGAGCACACCGGCCATCCCTATATGGGATCCGAACCCATGGCCTTGGTGTTATCAGCACCACACTCTCCTGAGTGAGCCATGGGCCGGCCCCAAATAAAATACATTTAATAGAATGAAATAGACCTACACATTCCAACATAGAAAAATCCATTAATAAATTACTGGGTGGAAGGTCGGCCTGTGGCTCACTTGGGAGAGTGTGGTGCTGATAACACCAAGGCCATGGGTTTGGATCCCGATATAGGGATGGCTGCTTAGCTCACTTGGGAGGGTGTGGTGCTGATAACACCAAGGCCATGGGTTTGGATCCCTATATAGGGATGGCCGCTTAGCTCACTTGGGAGAGTGTGGTGCTGACAACACCAAGTCAAGGGTTAAGAACCCCTTACCAGTCATCTTTAAAAAAAAAAAAAAAATTACTGAGTAGAATAAGTTAAGCTGCAGTTCATTCACACATGACTACATCATTATAACAAACAAAAAACTCTCTATATACTTAAAATAAATTTGTTTATCTGTATAAGCATAAAAAATGTCAAAAAGATTTATACCAAACTATTAGCAGTGGTTAACTTTGTAAGACTGATTGAAGGAGGTGTGGAAATGCTTTATGTATCTCGGTATTATCTGAATTTATTACAAATGTAGGTTTTTTTTTTTTTTCTTTTTTTTGTGACTGGTAAGGGGATCGTAACCCTTGGCTTGGCGTCACCCGCACCGCGCTCAGCCAGTGAGCACACCGGCCATCCCTATATAGGATCCGAATCCGCGGTGGGAGCGCCATTGCGCTCCCAGCGCCGCACTCTCCCGAGTGAGCCATGGGGTCAGCCCACAGAAGTAGTTTTTAAAAATAATTAATGGGGATAGCATAGCCTCCTAGCTCAGTTGGTTAGAGCATTGTGCTGATAACCCAAGGTTAAAGTTCAGATCCCTGAACTGGCCAGCCACCCAAAAAAATCATAATAATAATTATTGTTTAAAGGCTCACTATCATCTCCTGAGTGATACTTTATTCCTAAAAGATTAAAACACCAAACAGTTATTCCTGACACTGGACCTTGGTTACTTCTCTTTGAGGTAAAATAAAAACTTTAATCATTACAGTTAAATGATAATTCTTCAAAAGTCTCCCTAAAGAACACTGGTTCTCCTGCACCAATTCTGATATAGAAGCAAAAACTTACATTGTTCTGGCCAAAGATCAGGTGAGGCACGGTCAAGTTTTTCAAAACTTAACAAAGATGCTTCCAGATCTGTCCCTAGAACAAAACACCCAGATAAGCACAGAAGAGATTAAACACATTAGTTTATATTTTATGACATTTCAGTGTCAAAGAACACTCACCTGGAACTCTACAGATTTGAGTTCTACAACTATTGATGCTACTGGGCCATGATGTAATACAAATAAATCACTCTCCTCACCAGACCTCACTCTCCCAATCTATAAAATGGGAGTGATATTTCACTGGAGTGTTTTTTAAAAAAATAAGTATCACCAATCCCCCTGCCTCTTTATTCATACCTTCGGACTTTCCTCCAATTACAATCAATTAAATATCCCTGCACCCATGAAAGATAAACTCCTCTGCTAGGACTTAGGATGCCATCTTTTCTTGCTTTGTCAAGGACATCCCCCCCTGCCTCTTTATTCATACCTTCGGACTTTCCTCCAATTACAATCAATTAAATATCCCTGCACCCACGAAAGATAAACTCCTCTGCTAGGACTTAGGATGCCATCTTTTCTTGCTTTGTCAAGGACATCTTAAATAATCTTTCTCTTGCACCGTCAGTTTCTACCTTCTCTAGGCTCATGCTCCAGCAAGCCTGCTCTAGAATATCTCTTCTTTAAAAAAACTCTCTCATGACTCCATGACCTCCTCCACACCTACTTCACAAAGTTCTTGAGTTGTCCATTCTGTTCTCCACTTCCTCACCTCCCCCTCTCTCCTAATCTACAACAATCAGGCTTCTGTCCCTACATATATGGAAACTGCTGTTGTGAAGTTCATCTATATGTATGTTCTTAAATCCAGTGGTCACTTCTCTATTCTCTTATGTGACCTCTTTGCAACATCCATACACTGACCACTGTCCTTGAAACATTCCACTCTCAGCTCCTATGAAACCATTATGCTGGGTTTTTTCTTCAACCTCACTAACTCCTCCTTCTCAAGTCTCCTCCTCCACTCAAACCCCATCCCAGGCTGGCTCCACTCTCTATCTCGCCTAGACCCATAGCCTTTACCTTCATCTGCATGCCAAGACTCCATATTTATACTTCCAGTCCCAAAACTTTCTCTTAAACTTCAGAGTTATATGTGTAAGTGGCTACTTCACATCTCTCTCCATTTACATGTGTGAAAAAACCCTTAAACCTAATATGTTCAAAACCATATTCTCCTAATCGTCCCTATCTCAAGGAATAAGCACCACCACAAACCCTAATTCTCAAATCAAAAACCCAGATGTTAAAAAAAAAATTAAAATAGAAAGAAAAAAACCCAGATGTCATCCTTCATGCCTCCTTTTCCTTTACCCTTCTATAACAAGCCCATCAGTAAATCCAATAGTTTCTATCTCCAAAATATACCCTAAAACCAAATTAATCTAAAAAACCATCACTTTTCTCCTGAACTAGCCTCTTGAAAGATCTCCCTGCTCCCATTCTTACCCTTCCCCCTTCCTGCCCCCAAATCTATTCTTCATGAAGTAGCCAGAACTTGATTTTTTGAAAATGTCAAAGAGTTCATGTCATTCTCCAGCTTAAAGGGTTTCTTCCCAGCTAAATTTGTGAATTTATATCTACCCTACCCTATAAAATCCTACATGATCTAGCTCCTGCTTAATTCTTTGACATCGTTCCCCCCCACTCTTCCCCTGCACACAGTAGGTGCTCAAACTAACAATTGTTGAGTATTTACTGTGTGCTCAGTCTGCTAACTAGGTGGATAAATTAGTTCATTCAGTGTTATAAACAGTGGTTTTTAACATTTTCTAGGAAAGCCACATCTTTGGAAATCTGAAAAAAAAGCTGTGGACTCACTCCCCAGAAAATGTACATATGTATAAAATTTTTCAACATGCGCTTTTTTCTAAACTGAATTTATTTTACCAAGTATTCCTAGGGAATTTCCAATGGCATTTTAAATGGTAAAGAACTCAACTCTAATATTGCCTTAACAAAACATCCAAGAATGGTAACAAAGAAAAGCTGTGTGTAAAACAAAATGCCAGTTTTCAAATTCCCAAGGAATGCTACTGATGGGAAGCTCAACCATAACAAAAATAAACTTATTGGGAGGGTAGGAACCAATAACCAACATGGGTGACCTTATGATACCACAGTCTGGGACACAACTCAAACTATGCTGTGAGTCTTATTCTCATAAATTTCTTAAATGGCTTTAGTTGGATTTCAATTTTCTCCTTTCAAGGAAGTTCCAGCAAATTTAGCATGAAAAACACAAAAGAGCAAATTACTAAACTTATTTTCAAATCACCATTATTTGAATTAAATTTTAAAGACAGAGACAAGTGTAACACTAAAAATAGAAGTGAGAGAGCTAAGCAGTGGAATACTTTAGGATGACATACTTATTTAGAAGCTGAATTTAAGTTCAAAGTGCTCATCTTGATTTTGTCAGATTTAAAAGAAAACATTAGGTGGAAGGATGAAACTGTAAGAGATGAAAATGAAATCTTAAAAACCAAGAGTGCAAATAACATGACCACGGAGATGGCTAGAAGACCAAAGGAATAATATGTTTCCAATACTCTTCCTGGCCAAAGAACTTTTCCTGGAAAAGAAATTGAGAGAAGACAGGGAAAAATCAAACTCAAGGAACACAGTTCTAAAACTTAATGAACTAAAAATTTTAATAACAATGGCTGAGTTTTTAAAATACACATAACATAAAATTCACCATTTTAACGATTTCAAAGTGTACAGTTCAGTGGCATTAAGTACATTAACGTTGTGCAACTATCAGTATATCCATCTCCAGAACGTTTTTACCTTCCCAAACTGAAACTCTATACCCATTAAACAGTAATTCCCCATTCCTTTGGCTGATTTTTTAAATGCCGTTTTGGGCGGGGAGGGGGGGCGCAAGAGAAAGACATTTTAGCAAGAGAGCACCCAGGCAGGAGAATTACTTCTGACTCTGAACATCCATAATTTGTTATACAGTATGTACCTGTACTCAAAAAACCTTAAGACTCAGTTAAAACAAGATCAAGTAATATATTACTTTTGCATATATCTAATTATTCTTTCAGTAAATGTGAATTGAAGGCCTATTGCTTGCCAGGCTCTGTGCTAAACCCTGAGATTCAACTATGAACAAGACAGACTTGCAATTTATAATCTGTCATGAAAGGGGCAAAATTAACAGAATAACTATGATGACGATGAAAATACTGAGATAGTGAATAATGGTGGAGAGGACCAACTCCAGATTATGTGTTCTGAGAAAGCCTCTTTGGGAGGCGAAATCTAAAATGAAACTGAAAAAAAAGTGTTTACATGTTCGATGCATCTTTCCGTCTCCCAAAGGACCTAGCATTATGCTTTTCATATAGCAGGTACTCAATAAAGCTCTCCTTGGCCTCAATTTACTCATTCCTGCAATGAACTTCCAAAATTACTTCCAAACATAAAATGCGTTTGTTTGAGGAGTTAAAACTACACATTAATGAAGTGGGCATGGGGCTGGGGGTGGTAGAAGCAAAAACTGAGATCAAAAACGACTGTATGATCCTAACTCTATAATACAGAACCGGGTGCAAAAAGCACGTGGGTATACCAAAACCTAACTGCTGCCTGAGATGACTTACATCTTAGACAACATATAAGCCGAAATTGTTCTTTCACTCGGCCTGATGAAATACATAAAGCAGACACAAGAGAAGTTTCGACATGTGCAAGACTACACTAAAAAGCTCAGTTCTCATTTTCCTCAGGTCCCCCGCTTCACTCGCTCCAGGGCAACGGTCTCAAACTAAGGAGACAGGAGAGAATCATGTTTCTCTTGAGGCTCAGTCCCGGGATGAGGACAGCCACCAGCCCCTGCTAGGGTTTGAGAGAATCATTCCATCCGTGCTCAATGAGAAGAGAACCGACCCCTCAAAGGGGCGCCTCGAGGAGATACCTACGGTAAGTCACCTCCTTTCCCCCCAGCAGCATCTCCCCCGTGACCCTCAGTTTCACTCAAATGGGGCTAAGGGAGGACCAGGGCAACCTCCAGTCTTTTGCCCAGAAGGGGTCCCTCGCTGGTGCCCTTCTCCACCCTCCAGGTACATAGCGGGGAAACTGGGCACCTCTGGAGCCGCTGTGAAGAAACTTCAAAGGGGCGCCTCGAGGAGAAACCTACGGTAAGTCACCTCCTTTCCCCCCAGCAGCATCTCCCCCGTGACCCTCAGTCTCACTCAAATGGGGCTAAGGGAGGACCAGGGCAACCTCCAGTCTTTTGCCCAGAAGGGGTCCCTCGCTGGTGCCTTTCTCCACCCTCCAGGTACATAGCGGGGAAACTGGGCACCTCTGGAGCCGCTGTGAAGAAACGGCGAGCTGAACACGGGCACTGATCCCAAGGAAAAGAGATGAATGGCAAAGGAGAGGAGTCCAGGAAAGAAGCCTGTGTTCGAAGAGCAGACAGAGAGTAGCCGTTCCCAAAGGACTACAGAAGGAGGTTGCAAGTGAAGGATCTCTAAGCCGGCTCTTACCATCTGTGGGAGACGCCATCTTCCAACCCATGTCACGTGACGTGGTCAACCGTCGGCGGGAAAGTGGAGCTTCACAAACCACGCCTCCAAAGAGAAACCCTCTCCCAACTCGCAGCCGAGTCTCGTTTCCCCGCCCCATAAAGCAATCTTTGCCTCGCCCCGCCCCTAAGGAGCCACGCCCCCCGCGCGGTTGTCGAGGTGGAGGGACTGCAAAATTCTTGAAGGGTCTTATTTACTTTCCTCAGGGAGCGGGGTGGGGCCTCGGTCGTGCCTGTGGCCAATCAGGATCCCCGGATAGGGGGCGTCTTCCCCGAGTGCTCAATATAGAGTGCTCAAGTCAGGGGCGTCGTCCCTAATTTCGCCCACAGGATTGGCTGAGGTAGGAGGGGGCGGGAGCTCTTCCGCTTCTGACCAACCACACATCCCCAGGACTGGGAGTGAGGAGGGGGGGGTGGAGTCAGGTGTTCGGGCGAGTGATTGGGTAGAGGAAATGGTCCTCTCTACCAATGAGGAGATCCAGCGGGGTGGAGGGCGAGGCCTGGCCTCGGCGGTGCTTCTAGGGAGTCACGGGCAGTAGGGGCTTGGGGAGCGAAGGACAGGCAGCGGAGGGCCATGGCGGCGGCGTTGGCATTGCGGACCCGGATCCTGCAGGTGCGTGAGGGTGGCGCCGAGGGACCACGAAGCTAGAAATCGAATCCTTTCTGTCCACTCTCTGAACCCTGCTCTGTCGGGACCGAGTTCTTGGCCGACCCTCGTTTTCCCACCCGACCTGTGAGGCTCGGCCCTACCCCCAGCCCTCACTTCGTACCTTCCCTCGTCCTGGATCCAGCCCTGGACTGTCACCCCGTCCCTCCGCCCTATTACTGCAGAGCCTTCTCTTTTCTGGTTCTGGCCCACACTCCCTGTGCCTGCTGTCATTCTCTTGCCCTCACCTCTTGCCCTGCCCACCGTCTTTCCCTTTCACGTATGCACCCGTCACCTCTCTCCCCAGAAACTCTCTTTTCTGGTCACCTTTCTTAGAACTCTTTCCCCTGCCGGGAGCGTTCCAAATTGCTCTCTCCCCCCACCCTACTTCACTGTCCAGAATCCTGGGTAAGGGGGGAGGCGGCACGCGAGGGGCGAGGGTCAGTGAATGAACTTTGAATCTTCTAGTAGTGTACACTAGGTTTTCACCAAAGGCAGCCATCTGCTAAGCTATTTTCCCCAAATATGGCTCTTTGTATCCTCCACAGGCTATCTCCTTTCTTGCCAAGACTTTCAGTTAAACTTTCAGCGAAGTTACAGTTTTTACGCTGGAGCTAAATAAGGGCACATACTTATGCTACCTGTATGTTCCACATACATTCAAGGGACTAAATAGCTCTAAAACAGGAGATAGAAAATGAGAGCCAAGGAAGACAAGAAACGCAAGTTCCCACCTAAAGCTCAACATACCCTCAACTCTGCCAGTGGGGGATTGGAACCTCTCTGAGGCCAGTCTAAGCAGAGGTAGTAGAGGTACGTGAACTGCATGCCTGAGGCCTGTGATCTCCAAGTCTGTTCTTAATCTTTGGCCTGTTGTTCACAGCCTAGCAAGGACTTAGAATAAGAGGCAAGATTTACTGCAGGCAAGATTCTCAAACCTGCAAGAAACAACATTGCCCTTCTTACCCGTTACATCCAGCCTGAGAACGACTTCAGTATTACTGGACTTTTAGGTAATATTAGTATTTGCCAGGTTTCAGTGTGTTCTAGTACAAAAACTTATGCATTTTTAAGATTTTAGCAGAGTAAGCAAAGGTTCATGTTTAGTATGCTGTTTAATGGGACAGTGTGGAGAATGGGTTAGACTGGTTTGCTGCAAAATCTGGCTTCACTTGTATTTCTTGCTGTGATCCTAGTTCTGTTCCAGTATCCTTTTTTGGTAGGAGGGAAACAAAGTTTCATCCCTATATTCTCGGTTACCAATCTTGAAATCTTTTACTGAAATTAGCTTTTTTCCTTTGCTTCCCCTGCCCTGAAATTAGCTTTTTTCCTTTACCTCCCCTGCCCCTTCCATCACGAGTCATTGAGAACTGTAAAAAGGCATTTTTGTCCTTTGCCTCAAGGAAAAGAATCTCTCTTCCCATGTACTTTATTTTGGAAACAGAGACTATTTTCCAATTCATTTGAAGAAACTTCTGAACTGACCTGGAAAAGAAAAGAACACAAATAGTAACCCTTAGCCAACTAGGAGTTGCTGTAACATGAAACTTTGATAAAGAGTAGTCTAAGGCTGACCGGTTAGTTCAGCTGGTTAGAGCATGACCTTATAACACCAAGGTCAAGGGTTCAGATCCCTGTTCCTGCAAGCCACCAAAAAAAAAAAAAAAAGTCTAGATTCTGGCAGCCATGAATATTAGAGGACTATCAGAAAGATCCATAAAGGAGAGAGTTCATGTTTTCAGTTATTTCAAGTATTCAACTTATCTTCTCTTTGTGATGTTATCATTCCCACTCAGAGATAAGAAAATCAGTCTTAGATGCAGTGATGTAGTGAAAAGAGCACAGGTTTCACAATCATACTTGGATTCTATCCCGGCTCCAACACTTTCTAGTTTGTGAAGATTAGAATTAATGTAATGAAATAAATTACTTGACACTTAAGGTTACCCAAGGTCAACCAACTAGTAACTGATGGAGCTGAGAATTCAAGATTTAAATCTTAGCATTTCTTTCTATGTCAGGCACTGTCCCAGGCTTTCAGTAAAATACTCTCTGAAAGCTCCCATAATGTATGCAATGATGAGTGCTAAACAATAGGAGTACCCACAGTACTGCAGGCACAAAGGCAAAGAGCCCCAAACCCAACCTGTACAATTCAGGAAAGCTTCCAAACGGGCTGGACTCCAGGCCTAAGTGTTGGAAGACTTGCAGGCCATTAACTAAAGGAAGGGAGTTCCTGATACAAGAAATAGCAAGTAGGAAATAAATGTCTAGAGAGCAGAAGTTTGGTGTGACTTGTCATAGTATAGTTTCTTCAGCAACAGTGCTAATGAGTATTTCTTAGGCAATGAAGAAAAGATAGGAGCTTTAACCTGTCAAAAACTATATGGTAGTGTTCTGTTATACCAGATATAGTGTCTTATGTCCTCTTGACAGCAGGGAGGCTATGCGCAAGTGAAAAATAAAACTTAAGTGACCTAGAATGCTCAATTTGTCTGATCAGTGCATTTTCTACCTTATAAGAGAGTACACATGAAAGAAAATTAATATCAAATGATTGCTTGGTGAGTACTCATTTTTTCATTCTGCAAAATATTAGTAAGTGCTTATTCTTCCAGGAACCATGCTAGGGGCTGAGGGCACAACAGTCTAGTGATCTAAGGGAAAAGGAACTCAATAATTAAACAAGCTATTATTCCATAATGTGAGATGAGAAATAGAGGAATTTGGATGCTTTATGAACTCCACAATCAGGTACTTAGCCCAGGCCTAAGTTGAGACTTCTTAGAGAAAGTGGGGACCTAAAGGAGTAGGAACAAACCAAATGGAGTGAAACAGTGCCAGGCAAGAGGTAGCAGCATGTGCAAGGGCAGAGAGCACAGAACATGCTCAGAATGGCTGGAGCATAGACTGCAAGGAGGAAAGTAGCAAGCTATGAAACTAGAGAAAAGTAAAGATACTATGTAGAGTCTTCTAAGCAACATCAAGGAGATTAGCATTTATCCCAAGGGCAGTGGAAAGCCACTGGAGGGTTTTAAACAAGGGAGTGATCTGATCAGATTTGTGTTTTAGAAGGACCATCTGATTATGGGGTGGAAACTACATTCAGAAAGTTTAAGATTGGAGGCTGGAAGCCAGGCAAAGGATAATGATGGTATAGACTGGGGTAATGGGAGGAGGGCTAGAGAGGAGGTGGTGTGTTCCAGACACTTCTAGGAGGACATATTGCCAGGACTTGTTTGACTCTCTGTGGAAAGAGGGAGGAGTAAGGTAGAAACATTCAGGTTTCTCCTTGGGCAACTAGGTAAACAGTGGCCCCATTCACTGGAGAGTGGGCTATAGGAAGCAAAGCAGATTGGTAGGAGGAAGACATGGAGTTCCGCTTTCTCAATATGTGCCTAAGTAACATCCAAGTAGAGATGTGGGTAGATAGTTTTGTGGGTATTACCTGAATAGGAAGATTCTCGTTAAGGACTGCAGATTTGGGCATCATCAGGACCTATATAATTAAGGCAAGGGAGTTGATAAAATCACCCAAGAAAGGGCCGGCCCGGTGGCGCACTGCTACAGTGCGCCGCTTGGGAAGTGCGGCGGCGCTCCCGCCGAGGGTTCGGATCCCACATACAGACCGGTTCCCGCTCACTGGCTGAGCCAGGTGTGGGAGCAACACCGAGGGTTGCGATCCCGTTGCCGGTCCCGGTCCACTACGGGCGTGACACTGAGGGTTGCGATCTGTTGCCGGACACGAAAAAAGACCAAAAGGAAAAAAAAAAAATCAATTTTCATAATGTATATAAAACCTTTTCTTTAGAGAGTTAGGCTTTGAGAGTTACCTTATTGTAATTGATGCTCCCTCCCTCATTTGCTGATTTTACCCTATCAAATATTACCTACAACACATTTTCTTTATAAGGTACCTGTGGCATTTTAAAAGCAGCTTTATTGAAATAAAACTAACATAAAATAAACTGGACATATTTAAAGTGTACGATTTGATAAACTCTAACATTTGTGTACACCTGTGAAAATATCACAGTCAAAATAATGAACATATCATATCCATCACCCCAAAAAGTTTCCCTCTTACCCTCCTCACCACCTTTCCCATCATCCCCAGGTAACAACTGATCTGCTTTCTGATACTACAGATGCGTTCACATTTTCTAGTTTTATGTAACTGGAAACATACAGTGTGTACTCTTTTTATATGACTTCTTTCACACGCCATAATTATAATTATCCATGTTGCATGTATAAATAGTTTATTCCTTTTTATTGCTGAGTAGTATTCCAATGTATGGATATATCACATTAGTTTCCTTATCCATCCATTTGATGGTGGGCTTTGGGGTTGTTTCCAAGTTTTGGGCTATTACAAATAAAGCTGCTATGAATATTTGTTTTCGCCTATTTGTATGGGGATATTTTATGTTTGATATACTATTCGATGTATATTTACATTGATTATATACTATATTATTTATAGTATATTTACATTTACATTGATTGTATACTATCCTAAATTCAACACCTATTGTGTTAGGTACCATACTAAGTATTTTTATATTGTTAAATTTATGGCGACTAGGTTTTCCAGGCCAAAAAATTAGGAAAATATGATATAATGACACACACAAAAAAAATTTAATCAGGACTGACCTGGAAATTAAGGACATGATCATTGTGGTTTATTGTTCTTTCATAGTTTGCTGTGTCTCATGTTCTCATGTGTCTTTTCTCTTTAAAGACTATACGGCCCTTGAGAGTAAACACCAAGTCCTTTTTCATATACCCAAAGTAGCTATTATAATGTTAAACATATAGTAGCCATTCACTTCTGCTCTCATTAATTAAAATAATCATTCTTTTGCCTCGCAGGTTTCTTCCAAGGTGAATTCCAGCTGGTGTCCACCATCCTCCTTCTCTTCTTCTTCAGTGGTGAGTTTATTTGGCACTAAAGGTTGACTTCTAAGGATTCCTCCAGTATAGCATTTGGGTATTCCCATTTATCCTCTTCATATATTTGTGATCAGATCATATGTGAAGTTTTCTATCTGGATTTTCTTTCTTTCTTTCTCCTCTTTTTTAAAAAAATTTTTTATTGAATCATAATTGATTATAAATATTTTTTGGATTCAACGTTGACATATGTTGATCAAATCAATATTACTAGCATATATATTGTTACAAATCATACTTATTCTCTATGCCCCTTGTCCAATTTCGTTCCATCCCCATCCCCTTTCCTCCCCCGTCTAAATACCCTAGATTTCTTCTCTCCTTCTGAAAGAGTAATGGTTATTCTGTTGATTTGTTGCCTAGATGATCTGTCCAGTGCTGAGAGGTGTGTTCAGGTCCCCCAATGTTATCATAGAGCAGATGCTTCTTCTGTCACTCTGCAATGGGCTTTGTGGAGAGAGACATCCTCTTTTCTTTGGTCTCTGCTGGTGACTCTCTTTGTGTCAATGCACTCCAGTGGCTGGCAGACCATCTGCATGATGGTTGTGGCATCAACTGCTTTTGCGGCAGCCGTAGTTATTGTGGTGGCTGTGGTGGACCACCAACATGGAGCTGATATTTTGGGCATGCTCCTTGGCACTGGTGGTGTGCCTGGTGGGAGGGGGGGTCCTGGTCCCTGACTCCAGACCTCAGGACCTCAGGCGGGCCCAAGGCACTGGCAGTGTGCCTGGGCCAGAACTAATTTTTTGTCCTTTGCTTTCTTCTAAAATGGGAGAACTTCCTGTGGGGACCAGTACTTGAGCTGTGTGGTTTAGCTAAATTGCTGCTTTGCTGATGATTCCTTAGGGAAGGCTTTTTGTGCAGCTCAGGTTTTGTGGTCGACTTCATAGGTACTTCTGGCTCTCCAAAGACCCAGTGCACCTGGATTGTGTAGACACTCTGATCTGGGCCTGAGTCTTTTCATCAAACTGCACCCCATGCAATTCTATATTACTGACCAGTCTCCTCTGAGTGGTCCTTCTCTGACTGGGGGACAGATCAGCTGTCCTTGCTGTGCCCCAGTGTTCCCCCCATGGGCCCGTCTCTCCCACTGCCTGTGCTCCAAACACTTCCCATGGGATGGGCCATGTGCCGGTCCCTTGTGATGACTCACCGGCCTCTGAGCGGCTCCTTTTTTTCAGTTGTTGTGGTTCCTCACTCCTGTGTGGGTCCATGGGAACCCTATTAGTGCTCTTGCTGGCCTGGGGCCACCAAGACCCTCTTCTCCCCTGCTGCCTCCAAGCAACTTCATCCGAAGGGCACAGCTGAGGCTTTTGCTGGCTCCTGCTCCGTGTGCTCAGCGGCTCCAGCCTTAAAGTGGCCGAAGCACAAAATGGTTGGAGCGGTTTTGGTTTTTCCTTTCTCTCATCGTGGCTTCTCCCGCCTTCATGCACTCCGTAGGTCTCTCCTCCTCCTTCCCTGAGCTCTAGTGGCTCCAGCTTGGCTGTTGTTGCTTTTTTATAGTTGTAAATTGGTTGATTTGTGGGAGAGAGTGACACTGGGGACTGTCTGTTTTGCCATTTGACCCAAAGTCCCCCTTTCTCCTCTTTTTTTGAGAGTTGTCTTCTCTCTCTCTCCCTTTTTTTTTTTTTTTTTTTTTTGGCAGCTGGCTGGTATGGGGATCTGAGAGTTGTCTTAACAACCTTTTTAGAGTTGTTTTTAAAAACCATCTCTGTTAACCATTTTCAGTTCCTAAAATCTAATAAATAAGTATGACTACTCAAAATCATTTCTATACCGAAGTATGCATACACTGTAACACAGTAGTCCTTCACCTTTTTTGGTTCACAGACCCCTTTGAAAACTTAGTGAAAGCAAACTACTTCTCAGAAAAAAATGTACATAGATAGAAACATTTTAAAAATCTTTCACTCATAAAGGTGATACATGTTCATGGTAATGTGACAGAATGGTAATGGGTCAGTGAGTCAAAATAGCTAAGATTTGTTAAGACAGAGTTGTTGCTTTTTTAGTATAAGCTTCACAGCGACATGTGTTTACTCATGAAGTTCCACTGTGTGCATAGCAGGAAATTTCCCATTCTCAGAGATCACAGTATTGAGAGGCTCTGCCACACATTAATATACACTATAGACAAGGATACTATCTATCTTTTTTCTAATGGTAACATTTCTAGAGGCCAGAAGATTCAGTTATCAACCTGAATTCTTTCCTCTTTGTGAAAGGGAAAGGAGGAAGCAAGGCAATTAACTAAAATGAAGCTTTGTGGGTTTTCTTTATTTTCCAGCCAACTGTAAAACTCTTCATTGATGGAAAGTTTGTTGAATCCAAAAGTGACAAATGGATCGACATCCACAACCCAGTAAGCGAAGCTACTTTGAGTTTTAAACTGACAAGTCTAGAATTCTGGGAACATAGTGGGAAAGTGGAGACCTGGGTGTCTATCATAAAGCACATACTGCTGGCTCTATGACTAGATAGAAAACAGAGAAGGTGAGGCAGGGGGAAAGTATAATGTGCTTCTTTTTCCCTTCAGGCCACCAATGAGGTAATTAGTCGGGTCCCTCAGGCCACAAAGACTGAAATGGATGTAGCCGTTGCTTCCTGCAAACGTGCTTTTCCTGCATGGGCAGACACTTCAGTTTTAAGCCGTCAGCAGGTCATGCTCCGCTATCAACAACTTATTAAAGAAAACTTGGTAAGAAATCTGAATAGCATAATTTTCCAGTTGCCTAAGGGTGCTTGTCACTCCCTAACTCTGCAGTATAGAGAGACATTGATCATGGCCCTCTTCCTTTACTGCTTCTCCCTCAGTTTTGCTCTTCTTGGCTACCTGAGAATTAAAGGAAGGAACATCCTTGCAGTTGTTTCTATTTGTGTGTTTTCTCTCTAGAAAGAAATTGCCAGGTTAATCACATTGGAACAAGGGAAGACCCTAGCTGATGCCGAAGGAGATGTATTTCGAGGCCTTCGTAAGCTGGGAGCACCTCATGGGACTTTTGGGAGGGAGCAAAGGAAGATGGGAGGCAAAGATCCCAGAACGGGAGGTTGCTTCTTCCTTTATGTATATTTTGCTATCCCATAGTATCGTTTTTAATACTTTGAAAAATGGCAATACTTCTCAGGTATCTATGAGACTGATTTACTTCATTCATTATCTTACTCAAACAATCTTCCAGTAGTTATATGCATTTTATTGTGTTTTTTTCCCATTCAGAGAATCTCATTTTGCACAATCCCTTCACATGGAAGGGCAAGTCAGTGTTTCCCCTCTTTGTCACTGGCCTGAGCCACTCCGTGTCCTCAGGGCTGCACAGAGCATGACAAAGCTAAGTAGTGCACAGTGTGGAGAGCTGGTGGCCTGACTTCTTCTTCTGTATTCCAGAGGTGGTTGAGCATGCCTGCAGTGTGACATCCCTCATGCTGGGAGAGACTATGCCATCTATCACCAAAGACATGGACCTTTATTCCTACCGTCTACCTCTGGGTGTGTGTGCAGGCATTGCTCCGTTCAATTTTCCTGCGATGATCCCCCTTTGGATGTTTCCCATGGCCATGGTGTGTGGAAATACCTTCCTACTGAAACCATCAGAGCGAGTCCCTGGAGCAGCTATGCTTCTTGCTAAGTTGCTCCAGGACTCTGGTGCCCCTGATGGAACATTGAACATCATCCATGGACAACATGAAGGTGACTGCCCTTCCGTATGTGACTACTTAATCTGGCTACCAAAAAATCAAGGTGTTGAGTGGTGATTCAGTGCTTTGGGATATAGAACTTAGGGAGGAAGGAATTTACTAATAGTAATCTCCATGTTTGAAGGTAATGTTTGTTGACTGTTTTCCCATCTCTGTGTGCAAAGGTAACTAACTGGGAAGTAGCAGTGTTACTTGCCTGATGGTGTATGTTGGGACATTAGAAATGTGGATTAGGGCAGGACATAGATAAGAGTAAAGAAAAAGATTTTACTTCAATGTTAAGAGAATTCATGAGGATATTTAACTCAGAGAATTTGTAGACCTCAGAGAGACTTAAGGCCTTGTAATTCATGTAATAATAGCTAATACTAAGAGTCCTTCTGTGTTTCAGGCACTGTGCCTAGTGCTTTTCATATATTTTTGCATTTAGTCTATAGAACTACACTTTAAGGTAGGTACTATTATTTTTTCCATTTTACAGATGAGAAAATTGAGGCATAATGAAAATAAGAAATTTTCCCAAAGTCAGCTGCTTGAAACTGTAAAAGCCAGGATCATGGACCCAGGAAGGCTGACTCTGGTTTTTGCTTTTAAATACTATGCCATACCTATTACCCCTCACATGAGGGTACAATAGTATTTGAGAGTCCCAGTGTATAGGGACAGTTGAGGAAAAATCACACTCTTAAAAGACAAAAATCAAAAGGTGGAATATTGAAAGGCTGGTCTTTTGGAGGAAAATAGAAGTTGTAGCCTTCAGAGTTAGAAGTGGAAATTCTGAAATAGCAAATGAGAAAAATAATGGAAAGGAAGAGGCTAAATAGAATTTGAAATTTAAAGAAGAGAAATAAGTAAGGAGAGAACGTCACAGTGAGAAGCCAGTGTAGAAAAACAAATGTAGGAAAACTTAAACTTCTATTTCATAGCAGTGGGGAAAAGGGAAATTTGCCATGTTGAGAACGTATGGCCATGTGTTCCTTTGTGGTGATAATTTATTTTCTTCTTGAAGCTGTAAACTTTATTTGCGATCATCCGGACATCAAAGCAATCAGCTTTGTGGGATCCAACAAGGCAGGAGAGTACATCTTCGAGAGAGGGTCAAGACATGGCAAGAGGGTTCAAGCAAATATGGTGATTTCTTATTCCTTTCTCCTCCAAACTTTGCTATATGTATTAAAATTACCTGGAACAGCCCTTCAGCAGAGAGGCTACTCATTCCACTGTAATACCAGTGTTTCTTAATTCCTATTTGATCCTGAAAGTCTTTTCTTTAACCATGAACCTTGCAAGGAATTTTATTCTAAGTCATGTTAATCACCTTTTATCATATACTAACCTTGATCACAAAGGGCACATTCCTCCCTAAGAATGTTCAAATTCTTTGGGCTTCAGCAGTTATAGCCAGATTCTGGTTCTGGCCCTATTTCTTCCTTTACACCATGCTTCTAGACCTTTATCCTTCCTTATTATAAGGTGTACTCTAAATACTATGGTCAAAGATATTTTCCCTAAGAGTCCAGGCTATTTATAAAGCACAGGAAAGAGCCCATATCCTGATATATGTGAGTATGGTTTACTTTGTTGCATGATTTTGCTGTTTTCTTACTAGTACTTGGCAAATATGTAGCAACTCTTTGATAGTAAATATAAAGTTGTATTGCATCTTTCTCTCCCTTCTTTTGACAGCTGATGTTGCAGAAATGATAACCACCTGTGCAAGGCTTGGAAACTGTTCATGATATGCCCACTTATTTTTTTATGGCTGAATGTGTTTTGGCCAATTTGATTTAAGCCCCTCCCAGTTTATAGCATAATTATTGAGTGTACTCTGTGTTCAACATTATGTTTAATGGGATAAAATTAAGTAGCAGACATAGTATCTATCCTTATACTCAACTATAACTATATCTGGAAACATGAAAGTGACCACATGTCATCTGTATTCGTCCATTTCTGTTGCTTATAACTGAATACCTGAAACTGGGTAATGTACAAAGAAATAGAATTTATTTCTTATAATTTCAGAATCTGGGAAGTCCAAGGTCCAGAGAACGTATCTGGTGAGGGCCTTGTTCTTGGTGGTGACTCTATGGCACCACAGAGTATCAAATGGTGAAAATGGCAGAAGAGAGCTGGAGCTTCTCACCAGTTTTTTTAAAGCCATCAGAACCATGCCCGTGACCACCATTAAACTATCAATGGACTAATCCATTCACTGGACATGGTCCTCACAATCTAATCACCTCTTCAAGGCCCCACCTTTCAATTACCATAATAGGATTTTCCACCCTTTTAACACTGTCACAGTGGGGATTAAGTCTCAGTGAGCTTTAGGGGGACATTCAATCCATAGCATCGTCCTACATAGAAAAGTATATGAAGCAAGCCAGTCTGGGGAATCTCTTTCTAGAAATTACGTATCAGAAAAATATATCCTATTTGGCCTTTTAGCTGGTTACTTGTATATTATTACTGTCAGCTCTCAGTTTACACTGCTATTCATATAACTGAAACCCCAGCAGAAAACAAATTCTTTTTTTAAAAAAGATGACCGGTAAGGGGATCATAACCCTTGACTTGGTGTTGTCAGCACCACGCTCATCCAGTGAGCGAACCGGCCATCCCTATATGGGATCCGAACCTGGGGCCTTGGTGTTATCAGCACCGCACTCTCCCGAGTGAGCCACCGGGCCGGCCCAGAAAACAAATTCTAACTTAGGAAAGAAAAGGGAGATCTCCTTGGTTTCTGGATCCAGTGTTTAACCTGTCAGTTTCAACATGATTGGAACTTCGTTGGGTTTTTTTTTTGGGGGGGGGTTGGTAATAGTTTTGATCTAAATAAATTCATATCAGCTTATCAGCTGGAGAGTGAAGAAAAGTAACATGGAGACTTACTCAATGTTGCCAAGACTTCAGCAATATTAAAAATAATAAACCTCTCTGTCCTCAAAGCAACAAAGGGTGAATTCTCTAGTTTTTTTCCTTAAATGCTCATTTGAAAGGTCTTTCTTTAATTTCTTAGCTTAATTTTATTTGGCCAAGGAAGACTCATGTACTTTCTGTATTTCTTTAGGGAGCCAAGAACCATGGGGTAGTCATGCCAGATGCCAATAAGGAAAATACCCTGAACCAGCTGGTTGGGGCAGCATTTGGAGCTGCTGGTCAGCGCTGCATGGCTCTTTCAACAGCAATCCTTGTGGGAGAAGCTAAGAAGTGGCTTCCAGAGCTGGTGGAACGTGCCAAAAACTTGAGAGTCAATGCAGGTAATAAGTCACCTGCCTACCTTTAGATTTTGCATCTGTGGCACTAAGCTTCTGGATTTAGCATTGATCTTGGCCTGTGGGAGCAATCATGTCTATTACCATTGCCTCTCTTTAGACTGTACTTGTCATTTGGATTCATCTCTTGTTAGCAGTCATAATTTATGTTAATAGCAACCTTATGTAATTCCGTGTCGTTTTACAGGAGACCAACCTGGAGCTGATCTTGGCCCTCTGATCACCCCCCAGGCCAAAGAGCGAGTATGTAATCTGATTGATAGTGGAACAAAGGAGGGAGCTTCCATACTTCTTGATGGACGAAAAATTAAAGTCAAAGGCTATGAAAATGGCAACTTTGTTGGACCAACCATCATCTCTAATGTCAAGGTGAACTCTTTATTTTTTTTTTTTAAAGATGACTAGTAAGGAGATCTTAACCCTTAGCTTGGTGTTGTCAGCACCACGCTCTCCTAAGTGAGCTAACCGGCCGTCCCTATATAGGGATCTGAACCCGTGGTCTTGGTGTGATCAGCACCACACTCTTCCAAGTGAGCCACAGGCCGGCCCTCCCCCAAGGTGAACTCTTTATTATTTCACAAATATGAGAGCTGAAGGCTATGGAATCTCATGCCTCTAAATTATAAATGAAGACATTTAATGACTAGGACCTCATCTCTTGCCAGGATTGCTCAGTTGTTTTGTCTGGTGTCTGAATAAGTCTCCCCTCCTGACTCCGAACCAGAGCTCTTTCCACTATACAGTACCAGTGGTTGGCAAACATTCCATAATTTCACATCATGAAATTCATTTTTTTATCTGTTTAGCCAATTTACTTTACCCACTGAGGTTTTGGTTTTTTAGGGGGGATGGCTAGCCAGCACAGGAATCCGAACCCTTGACCTTGATGTTATAACACTGTGCTAACAGGCAAGCCCCACACTGAATTCACTGGGGCAGACCTTTAACAAAGGTCAGCTTCGGTGATGAGTTTTGATGAGTTTCCACTCTGGAAATTGTATGCCGTATTGCTTCTTTGCCTCTGGCATATTTTATATCCTCATGCCACAGTTGCTGTTGTTCAGCTGCCAACTCCTTAATTTATTAAGTCTAATGCAATTTATTTTTTTCATGATTTATTCTCAGTGTCTGCAACTGAGTACTTCGGATTACCAACAATATTCAGTAGTTGAGTATTCTTATTGCTTTACATTCTGGTGCTACTCTACCAATTTCCTTGAGACTGTTCAGTTTCAGGTCCAGAATGGCTGAATAAAACTCCAAATTGCTCATGTATGCCTGATATTTTTGAACATCTGCTTGTAAGAAAGTTTTCAGTTTTCTCAATGACTCTAGATAATTATTATTATGCAGAATTCCATCTTCAGTTTTTTCTTCCCAAGACTGACCATTAAATAAGTGTGGGCTTACTTTCATGACAGTGCATATTTACATTTAACAGTTTGTTACAAAGAGTATTACAAAGGATACTGATGAAGAGATACATAGGGTGAGATATGTGGGAAGGGGCACAGAGCTTCCATGCCCTCCCTGGGTGTGCCACCCTCCAGGAGCTTCCACCTGGTCATCTGGAAGCTCTGCATGAAATTTTTTTTTTCTTTTTTTAACCATTTAAAAATGTAGAAACTATTCTTAGCTTGTGGGCTGTACAAGCCACATTTGGCCCATAGGCTGTAGTTTGCCAGCCCGTCTTAACATTATATTGATTACTTGTTTAGTGTTAATTTTCTATTCACTGTCCCTCTTGCTGCCTAGCTTATAGCTACTGCAGTGTCTCAATCAATAGATCAACCACCCAATATTTACTGAATACAGAGTGTGCCCAAAATTTAGCTGCATCTGGGTTGGCCCATGGCTCACTTGGGAGAGTGTAGTGCTGATAACACCAAGGCCACAGGTTCGGATCCCTATATAGGGATGGCCAGTTGGCTCACCTGGGAGAGCGTGGTGCTGACACCACCAAGTCAAGGGTTAAGATCCCCTTACCAGGCATCTTTTAAAAGAAAAAAAAAATTAGCTGTATCTTCATCGGAAAGTGACAAAAGAAAAAAGAATCGAACTGTCAATTTTTATTTATTAAAACTTCTCTCTCAGCTACCGTTTATGACTAAATTGAGGTTAGGAGGTGTTTTTTGAAATTCATATATCCCCACTGTAATCATGAATAATCAAGAGTTGAATGTAAGTGCAGCAGAAATTATTGAATCTCTTATCACAGACCATAGAGGAGAAATCCACTTAGCAAATACAGCTAACTAGCTGCAGTGGTGAAGGATGTTTTGAAGTGTGACCTGATATCAGAATATAAACGGGAGGCAAAGGCAATGAGAATATATTGTTCATGTTGCAAAAAACAGCACAGGGTTTCTATAAACAGAAAAACTCTCCTGGTGTATTTAATATATTTGATTTATAAAAATAAGTTTTCATGTAATTTTTTCGTAACATAATTGGAAGAAACAAATTGTACAGGTATTAAAAAGGAAGCTAGTAATGGGCAATGAACAAAAAATACAGTGCTTAAAGGAAAGGAGTATGGTATAGTTAACAAGAATTTCAAGTTGTTTATATGATTGCTAGCTTGGAAGATGGAACACAGTAAGGACCTTTTTTTGTAGGTGATTTAAAATGAAAGCTGCCTATGTAAATGATGGGTAGAGTAAGTGAAAGTATCAAATAAACATAAAATAGTCAGAATCCAAAAAAACTGACTTCTGTTCTGGATGTATCATTCCTGGCAGCCAAATATGACCTGTTACAAAGAGGAGATTTTTGGTCCAGTTCTTGTGGTTCTAGAGACAGAAACATTGGATGAAGCCATCAAGATTGTAAATGACAACCCATATGGAAATGGAACTGCCATCTTCACTACCAATGGAGCCACTGCTCGGAAATATTCCCACTTAGTGGATATCGGACAGGTTTGTGGAAAGAATTTTTAGGAAAGTCTTATAGCCATTTACTATTTCCTAAGTGGAGACAGTAGTGAGCAGTCATGCAACTTGTTTAAAGATTGCCCCTCTCACCCCCCACAATGCCCATTTCTTCCTCCGGAATAAAAGTTCATGGGGTGGAAGGTGGTGGGTGTTTAAAATTGGTCTCAGGTGTGCTTCTAAATGGAGAGTTCCTTTGTTTGAGTCCTTTTGTTCTGCTTTAGGTGGGAGTGAATGTCCCCATTCCAGTGCCTTTGCCAATGTTCTCATTCACTGGCTCTCGATCTTCCTTCAGGGGAGACACCAATTTCTATGGCAAACAGGTAATTTTTGAGTTAAAAAATTTTTTTTTCCTTTAAGAAACTTTCTTGAGCATATTCATGAGCAAGGATTCTGCAAGGAAGGGCCTGCCATTAGCTTCTGTGGGGTCATATGTTGTTCATCAGTTCTTCTCAGAAGGTCCCCTAGAAAAGATTTAAAAGTTAACAAAATTTTGCCACACCTGCTTCCTCCTGAATAACTCAAGACAACAAAGTTTTGGGAAAAGAGCACAGGAAAGTCCAGGTCTTTGTATATAACATTTCCTCTGCCTGTGACCCTATTCCCCATCTCTCCCCTTTCATCTAATTCCTACTTAGTGGTCATGTCCCAGTTTAAAGAATGGACTCCTCCAGAAAGTTACCTCTGACCACCACCACCCCCTTCCTCAATGCTGGGTGGTATGCCCCATGTGCTCCCACTGCACATATTTCTCCTACATAGTTATTCATGTGCAAAAAATTTTATTGAGCACCTTCTATGCACCAAACCCTATTCTAGGCATTATGAATACAGCACTGAACAAGAAAAATAAAGCAGATCTGGAACCAAATTGCCTGGGTTCAATTCCAGCTCGGCCAGTTATCAGCTCTATGACCTTGGGGGATACCCTCTGTGTGCCTCCAGTTTCTTCATCTGTAAAAAGAGAATAACAATAGAACCTATATACTTCATAAGGGCATGAGGACTGAATTATCACTATTACCACATCCATCAGCCAGTGCATATGTGCTAAGGCAGGAGTAGGCATGGCAAGTTGAAACAGCAGAACTGGGCTTGGAGCACAGTGAGTGAATGAGGTGGAAAATGGGAAGAGATGAGGTTAGAGAAGAGGCAGATTTTTTTTTTTTTTTTAAAGATGACCAGTAAGGGGATCTTAACCCTTGACTTGGTGTTGTCAGCACCACGCTCTCCCAAGTGAGCTAACCAGCCATCCCTATATAGGGATCTGAACCCATGGCCTTGGTGTTATCAGCACCACACTCTCCCAAGTGAGCCACAGGCCGGCCCACGTAGGGCTCTTTAAGCCATGTTAAGGAGCCCTCATTACATTATGATTACTATTTACTTATCTGCAGTACGTGGCACAGAGCAGGCTGTCCAAATATTTGTTGAACAAATAGGGTAGTGGAAGTTCTCTGTAGTCCCACAGAAACATAGCCATTTTGGATCCTTCATTAATTTCTATACAGGTCTCCCCTTTTATAGGTTAATAAAACAGTTAACAATGGGATTGCAGAATACATATGACAGTGTGGCCAACTAATTAAGAAGTCAACACTTTGGTTATTTGGAGATGATTATCCATTTTGTACGTTAGTCACAGCTTTTGCAAAATTGACAAGTTTGATACTGGTAACAAGCATTTTTTTAAGGGAAAAAGAGTAAAACGATTGTTTAAAATAGTTTTCTACAGTTTAATTACTATAAGTTACCCCAGTAAATGAGGCTTCTTGGAGGAAAAGACCTCACACAAGTTTGAGGTATTCTTAGGTTTTTAAATTGCTACTTTGCATTCTGAAAGGAACACATGAAAGTATCATTCTTACATAATAAAATGTAAAAGTTAGTTGTATCTTTATTTTGTATAATAATCTCTAAAGCTGATTTTCAGTATATTAAAATGGCCCAGATTTTGTCAAATAATGCTCCAGAAGATCATTTCAATCAAGGTAGTATTTTTTCTAAAAACATGTTTCTTGTTCACTAGTACTTTTATAAGTGTTAGATATGCACAATATATCCTCTTGCTCAAGACTACTCATAAAATAAATTTTGTAAATATATAAAGCCTTAAATGTGCTGATTTTTTTGGCTCACATGTTATAGGTAATTTGGAAGTAAATTTGTATAATATCAGACATTTTGCTTTAGATTTGTGAGATATTTTAGGTTTGCCACTTCAGTATAGAGCTCATTATCATTGACAATGATCAGAAATGGCCCAATGTATATTTCACTCCTTTATTCCTCTTTCTTCTTCATGGAAAGGAGAGAAAAACTAACAAGTATTGAACAGCAGTTACTTTGCTAGGATATTCTTGTATGTCATTTCATTTTCTCTTCAACATTGCTGCGGGGAAGGGGTGTTACTGTCACACAGATAAGGCTCAGGGTTAAACCACATAGTCAATAAGGGGCAGAGGCAGGATTTGAGCCAAGTCTAATGACTTCAGAGCACATGAAGTTCAGCTCTAATAACAGAATGACCTGCAAGTTTAACAGCTTATGTTGTTCAATTTTTACATTTAGAGGCTCTTGGCTTATTTTTTTTTTTTTTTAAAGATGACCGGTAAGGGGATCCCAACCCTTGGCTTGGTGTTGTCAGCACCACGCTCAGCCAGTGAGCAAACCGGCCATCCCTATATAGGATCCGAACCCGCGGCCTTGGTGTTATCAGCACCGCACTCTACCGAGTGAGCCACGGGCCGGCCCTGAGGCTCTTGGCTTAGAAGTACTAGTTTCAGCATAATAATGATGGCTAAGATTTAATGATTTACTATGTGCCAGGTATAATGCTAAATGTTTTAGACATATTATCTCATGAGCAATATATTGGATTTTAGTTGCACCTATTCCTCAAATAGGAAGGTCAGTAGCATTTCACAGCACCTCCTTCAAAAGTTAATTAAAAGATGAATCATGAAACCCCCAGAAATATATGCTAACTTTTTTTTTTTCTTTGTTCTCATTAGGGCATCCAATTCTACACACAGCTAAAGACCATCACTTCTCAGTGGAAAGAAGAAGATGCTACTCTTTCCTCACCTTCTGTAGTCATGCCTACCATGGGCCGTTAGAAACAAGTTTATTTAAGATTCAGTCCATCCTGAGTAATCTCCCTTTATTCTTGACCAACTTCATTTGCCAATTTTGCTCAGATCAGATGATCTGGGATTGGAATGCCTTGTAACTAAAATCTTTCTCAGGAAGCTTGGCACCTGCAAAGTTGCTATAGGGAGAATCACAGTATAACACTGAAACCAGATTTTCACTTGTTCATATTTCTCTTTTTGAGGTAACTTGTAACTGTGAAATGCTTATTAGGATGAGAGCTTATACCTGTTTTTTAAAAATTCTCCCCTTTTCTGATGACTTGAAAGCAGGGGAAGGTCAGTGTATATAAAGAAGATCTTCCAATAATTGGAAGAAGAACTCTTGGGTGAGGAAATAGGGATAGAAATAATTCACCCTCTGGTTGATCCTCAAACACAGCCCTATATAAATGGCAGTGGGGGAGACCTCTCTGCTAAGTTTTCCTGAGCCTTTCTTTTATCCCAGACTACACAATGTATAATCCATTTTTATTTACCCCAACGTTGTGACAACTGCTTTTTTTTTCTGCTCAATGCCATTTTGTTGTCCTAGTGACTCATGACCACTATTTAATTCTATCATTGTCACTGTTCCTGCTTCTTAAAATCACTTCTCAAGAATATATCAGTATGCAATGGATAAATCAACTTTTTGCTCTGTGTGTCAAGTATTAAGTTTCAGGGTTTGCTTCAGCAATCATTAATTAACGCTTCTGCCGTTAATTCAGATGCAAGTAGTTTTCTCAGAAAATTGTTTCAAAAGTTATTTCAGGCCTAGAAATCAAGGAGTATTCAAACTATGAAAGTAAGACTCTTGCCTTAAGCAAATCTAATCTGATATCAGTTGCTGTATTTTATATGTTGTTCTTTCCTCTTGCCTGAATTTCTCATTTGTGATACTTTTTAATGAAAGAACTCTCTGTGTACAGTAATTGATTGGCCTAAGAAATTTCAAAGCTTGTCATGACATAAAGTAGTAAAAAAGAAATGCATCAACAGTCTTCTGCTACCATTAACTCAACTGCCTTAACGCTTTTTGTTTCTTTGATATATCTGAACTTTAAATGAGAACAGAAACTGATGTGCTGAACAAAAATGGATTCGGTCTTTTTGCTCTACCATCCCAACTGAAGCATGTCTTTCTGATACAGTTTTCAACCCAGTGAACTAGCAGAAGGCTGCTGGCTCTGACAGCATAATCTCTGATCCTCCACAGGTAGCACAGATCATTTATTTTTCTGTTTCTTTATTAGTCACTTCAATAGTGATAACCTACTCCCTGGGGGTTATTCAGTGAATTAAGGATGGTGGAAAATTGAAAATGTTGTGCACTCTGTGGACTTTAGGCTTATTACTGCCACCTGCTGGATAGAATGTCAGAATCTTCAATCACTTAAGGTGACTGGAATTTTAATACTTATGACCCTAATGGGCCTTTTTTGGGGGGAAGGGAGGTTTGCCTTCCAAAAGGTGAGGCAATAGAAATTTACAATTTGAGCATACAGTGTCCCTTGATTTATCTCTTATCATTTGGCAACTGGTAGTGATATTTAATGCAATCCAAAAACTATAGGCTGGGTTGAATAAAAGGTCATTATTGTCTAAATTCCAAGTGGAATTAAATATAATCACAGAGACTCCTAAACATTTTCCTTACGTTTAAAGGAAATAATTTTTTAAAAAATACTGAATAGCAGAATTGTGTTACTCTAATTGGAATCAACTCATTTGGCCAGCTATTTGCAGCTCAGAAGAGTTTCTTGGTTCTAAGATGGAAAAAAAATCTGTACAGTTATGCAGTTATGTTCATGCTGGTAGCAGCTAAAAATTTCAGTTTTTTTTTTCTCTGATATGGTCTCATGTGAAATGTCTCCTACATTGTGCTAATTGATTATGAATAACAAATTACAAATAAAAAGCTCTAAAAAAATCATGGCTTTTTAAAAATGGTGCCATACTTCGTTATAATACCTTTGTCCCTTAGGTTGTAATGACTTGGACTTCCCACCTATATCCAAAGCCAAGAGTTACCAGGTCATTATGTTTACTCTTACATAAAAGATAGTATACAGTTTGGCTAGGCTACTTTCAAAAGGCAATCTAAGGCTGGCTGGTTAGCTCAGTTGGTTAGAGCATGGTGGTATAACATCAAGGTCAAGGGTTCAGATCCCCATACCAACCAGCTACCAAAATAAATAAATAAATAAGACAGTCTATAGATTTTCCATACTAAAAGAGGCACAAATAGGCATTTGCATGAAGTATAATATGCCATTAGTGTGATATTGTTATAAAAATGTCTATGATCTAATACTAGTGCTATTTATCACTCATTCCACTGATCCTGAGAGCTCCTGGATAGTAAAGAACTGATTTAGCAAAGAAACTGCATGGGGAAGGGTAACAGACATGTGTATTGTATGATTAGATTGCAAACTCCTTACTGTGTCAGGCTCTTGTGATCCTTTTGGGATATTGGGTAGTACCATTTCACCAGAAGAGTCTGAAACTGGAACTTGCTGGGTGATGAAGGTTTGATCTTGAAGCTTACTTTCATCCCTGCAATAAGGACAGAATGACAGAGCTGTCAACAACTACATAAACACGGAACCTGGTTCAGAACAACAGACTTGTCATATTACTCTCACTCAACTCTTAGCACGTTTAAGATGCCCATAATAACCACTGTGATTCAGGCTCACATTTATCACTTTAGCAAGAGATCTTACCCAAATTCCTTTGTTTCTCCACTGTCAGAAACAACATAGTCTGGAACTGGAGGCCTAGAACTCTGACTGTATTTCCTGTGGTGAGTAAAAGTCGAAAAATATAATAAGGCAGTGTTTCCTTGTCCCTCATATTTCAACTACACTTTTAAAGTACTAAGTGAAATGCTTCGGTTGAATGGGCTTCTTAATTTCAAAACGAGCTTTTATGTACATCGATATAGGATGATGTTAGGCAATATTTAATATATTGAGGTTGAGACATGTTGAATTCAAGAAATGGAAATTTTTTTTTTTTTTTTTTTTAAACCGAACCTGTGGCCTTGGTGTTATCAGCACCGCACTCTACCGAGTGAGCCACAGGCCGGCCCAAGAAATGGAAATATTTATGGAGATGATCATGATGATGATACTCACACAACAGCTATTAACAGTGAAGGGCAAGGCCAAACCAAAAACATGTCCAGAAAAGCTCCCTTCCCACAAAAAGAACCTCAGAAACATGGGAAAGTTACCCAAAGGAGATAGTCCCAGTAAAAAAATTTCTTTTTATACTTTGGAAGGTATGGGTTTAAGAACAAGAAATAAACATACCACTAATTCAGTTTTCTAAATTGAAAGTAAGCTTAATAATTGAGTTATAAAAAGTACTGTGTAGCAGGTTGATTTGTCAACAGATAAAGACACATACCTCACACTCCTAAAACTTGTTCTCAATTAGGTGCATATGAAAGCTGCATAAACTCATTCAAAATCTGGCTATATTAAGTTACGCATGAAAAAAATGTATTTTAGATACTAACATTGCCTGAGTTATAGCCAGAGTGGTTGCTGATGCACTGAAGAGTACAGCTTATTGGTTATACCGCTCTGACTTAGTTCAGTCACAAAGAAAAATACTGTACTGTTGGATTCACAGTCACACACAATCCACTGTGAACTCTAACCAACTTCCTAATTACTCCACTTGCTTGGCAGACCTTTCATCATCTAAATCGTCCCCAGTCTGGTTTGAGCTTTCTTATATAATCTCATCTTCATCTCAACATTTCAGCATTCTGTTCCTATCTTATTTTTCCTTTATCCATTTCTGGCATGAGATTCCTACAGGCTTAGACATGATTTCAATAGGCTTAGACAAGTTCACTGTGTTGGTATGAACAATCTCACTCAAATGCCTTTGTTTCTCCAGTGTTGAAAACAACATAGTATGGAATTGGAACCGGAGGCCTGGAACTCTGGTTGTATTTCCCAGGATACAAAAAAGTCAACTCACAAGGAGACACATTCAGTACCTGTAGTCTGAAGTCTACCTCTACATTTTTAATCAAACTCTTTGGAAGCCTATCAGTGACACAAAAGCCATTTCAAAGTCATTTAGCCTACAGTTCTTTAAACTCTTCCCTTTTGCCTATATTCTTTATTCTCTTGTTACCTAATTGTGCTTATTCATAAGTGTTCTAGCCTCAGTTCTCTACTCTTCTACCTTCATCCACTCTCCTAGACTTAATTACCAGTTTTCACTAAACATGCTCAAATCTCCCTCCCTAAATTTTCACCTGTATTCCAGTCACTATTTACAAATGCCTTAAAGGATTTTTTCACTTCAATATACTGCCATTATCTCCAGTTCAACACTGAAAATACCACTATTTCTTCTACCTGGAATGTTCCCCGCCCTCTTTTGTTCTACTTCACCTTTTAGAAATCAGCTGAGGATTTTACTTCCTCAGACTTTCCTGACCTCTTTAATCAGTTCAGACTCCCCTAATCTAGGCTTTCATACCACTATATAATTCCTCTGAACCTATGTTGTAGTTGTGCTTTTATATTTATTTATGTAATGATCTAAATAACATTTTTCTCCCCATGTAGACCATAAACTTTCTGAGATTACACGTTATGTCTTTATTTGTTCAACACTATATCTTCAATAAATTGTAGGCACTCAATATGTATATGTTAAATTAATAGATGGATTAAATAAAATTTAAACATTTCAAACAAAATTATAACATTTCCCTCAAACTGGCTTTCCAGATTTTCATTTATCTGGCATACCACTATTCCTTGATTTCTTAAGCTACAAAACTTAAATATTTACTCTTTCTTTTCTTTATTCCTTTTGTCCTTTATCACCAAGTCCTGTTTCTCTTTCCTAAATGTCTCTATTTCTCTTTTTTTCTGACTACTACCACTCTTGCCTAAACCTCTTCACAACTGCTGTTCCCCAACTCTAATTTTGTCCGTCTGATCCATCGTGAATGTCTCTGTCTGGTTAATGTCAGATCTAAAAACACTGACCTTGACCTGTGAAACCTTCCAGTTAGAGAGAATGAGAGTATGGCTTAGTCCTATTTGTATTCCTTCAAGTCAGAGCAGAAAAGTAGGATACACACTACTCTAGAATCTACAATAGTTCAGGCTTTTCTGCATGGTTTTTAAGGTTCATCATAATTTAATCTATAGATTAAGCCTTATTTCTAATTATTCTCTAGCATTACCAAATTTTCTCAGCCAGGCAATTTTTCCTCAATGTTCCCTAAATGTCCCATACCCATTCCTACACCTGGGCTTTTGCTTATGCTGTCTATTCAGCCCCTTGTCTTATGTGCCCTCTTCCCCTTGTAGGGCACCCCACAGAGTAATACTCTTTCAGGAATGTCTTCTCTGACTACTTTAGCCATTGACATATTGTCTGAACTTTATTGTGCCACCTAATTTCTTCCCTTGTTATGTTTGGTTCTGTTTGAGCAACTAGATTGTAAGTTCTTTGAGTTCCAAGGCAGTATTTCTTCATTCTTTTGAATCCCTGATAGTACCTAACACAATGCTAAGCATGTAACAAGCAATAAGTAAGTGCTTGGTTTATTTTATATACCAGGGTTATAGTCACTGATGAAACCTAGTGGAGAAAGAAAGTGAAACTAATCATCAAAAGAAATTATTTGTAATATCTGGATTTGTTTTCCTTTTTTTGTTTTTTGGCAGCTGCCCGATACAAGGTAAATACTCTTTTTTTTTTTTTTGGCAGCTGGCTAGTATAGTGATCCAAACCCTTGACCTTGGTGTTACAACAACGTGCTCTAACCAATTGAGCTAACTGGCCAGCCTTATTTTCCTTTCTAGTTTCCTTTCTTGCATTAGAGATTCCCTTGATTATAATCAATCAGCTTAAAAATCATTTATTTATTTTTGAAAACCAAACCAATAAAATCTTAACAGTTGTTATGCTTCCCTTAAGTTGCTACTCATTCAGCTGAGCACTGTTGTAACTTCTTAATAAGCATTACCTTAAGCAGCTAAGATTAATCTTTTTCTCCCCCCTTTAGTTCCAATTCATCTTTTATTTTCGTGCTCATTCATTCATTTCCCATTCTTCATCTCTGGTAATTGCATTAGCTAAGCAGTAGGACCTTTTTATATTTTATGGTCCTTTCCCATTCCTTTAATTTTAAGTAAGAGTAAGTTCATTGTTCCTAAGAGGTTTCTAGATTTCATAACAACTTGGTATTTCACTGCAGAAACAGAGAGTTACCTAGGAACAAAACCATTCATTTTTGCAAAGAGCAATCTCAAGACTTTCTCCTTCTGCTCCCAGGTCAAATCTCCAATATCCACATTTCCTTGAATACTTGTCCTGAAGAATTTCAAAGAAAAACAGTGAAAAGGAAAAGATATGGCCACAGTAAGTTTCCCTTCTTTCTAAAAAATATAAAATATGTAAACATAAGAAAAATTCCATACCATACCAATATTATATAATAACTACAAAGCAAACTAAACTACGGCCATTACAAAATCATAAAGTTGAAAAGGACATCAATATGCTAGCCAATCCAAAATGTTATATAATCACTAAGACGAAAATGACAAAAACTATAACATGAAAATTATTTGTGCTCAAACATTAAGCAAATAAGCAAAATAGAAAATTGTAATGTAACATTATGTATCCAGATATGCACAAAGACAAAGAGAAGATGGAAAAAAGCAGTTGTTTGGTGAGATTATTGGTAGGTGTTTTTATTTTAATGTTTCCTTTTGTACTAAATAGTTTATTATGAAAAGAGTGACAAAAAGTAAATTTAGAAAATAACGTGTAACTTATCCAGTCTATTTTCTTACCTTCAAATAAGGCTGCAGCTAAGCTTTCGAGGCAGGTCTTTGGGCATACTATAACTTTCCCAGAGGATTCGGTCTACTTGCTTTTTACAAAAGCTAACATGTAGGGTATTGATGTTGTATAATGTAAGAAATATTTTTATATTTAGGTCAAATGGGTTAGTTTTGTTTAACAGTTTAGGTTTTGCCTTATAATTACCACATACTTCAAATTATCCTTCCCCAATCTGCCACATAAACAGATTACATAATATTTTAACTACCATTTCTGCCCTGATGGTAAAGGCAATAGGACACTGAGGCTCAGATGTTAAGTTGCCAAGCAACAAAAATGTCACACAGAAGAAAGAATAGAAAGAGTCTAATTTCTGCAATAACAGGATGGAGAATCATTTTCTTTAACTTCCATTTAAAATTTATAACACCATAGGGCCGGCCCATGGCTCACTCAGGAGAGTGCAGTGCTGATAACACCAAGGCCACGGGTTCGGATCCTATATAGGGATGGCCGGTTAGCTCACTGGCTGAGTGTGGTGCTGACAACACCAAGCCAAGGGTTAAGATCCCCTCACCGGTCATCTTTAAAAAAAAAAAAAAATTTATAACACCATATAGCATAGACAAAACATTTAAAGGAAACTGCTTTATGTAAAGACTCAAATTACTTGATTTATTAAATAAGAGAAAGGAAATTATAGCAAATCTCTTGGTAACAGAAGTGGTATTACAGACTTCTGAACATGCTGTGAAGGTAAAAGATTATATAGTATGGGAATTTTAGAAGAAGAATCATAACTTTCATAGACTTTCAGGGGCCACTGAGCATTTCTAACCTTCCCAACAGCTATGTTATTCAAAAGCTATATATCTACAAATTAGTTCCTTAAAAAATAACTGAAAGCAGAAAATACATTTGAAAGTACTCTTAATAAGTTAAGTACATAGCAGTAGGGAGTCCTTTTACGTTTCTTGAGTTAGAACTTTTGAAGAATCTAATTACATTGGAATATAAAACATAATTTTTTTCAGAATAATCAAAATGTACTATAGTTTAATCCATGGTTTAAAGGAGGAAAAGCGCTCTGAGACAAACATGCTAATAGGAAACAAAATTAATCACTGTATGCAGTCTCAAACATTCTGCTATCTTTATTGTAGTGGTAGTAGATCTCGACAATTTTGGAGGACTTTTGGTTAATACCATAATGAGGGGGCACTACTGAATGTCCTCCAACCCATGAGACAGTTCTGCACAACAAAGAATTGTTATATTGATTTTTTTTCTTTTCAGATTTTAAAAAATTAATATCTAGTTAGCTAGATATTATTACTTATAAATTTCATCTCAGGATAAAGGGAACAATACAAAATATTTGTGAAAGTATGCCTATGTCACAAATGTTTAGCCTAAATCTAATCAAGCCTTTATAACTAATTTCCAATTTACAGGAAACAAGATAAAGAAACAAGTTAAAAGATATTACAAGGATTTTTTTCTTTCTTTTTTTTTTTTAAAAAAAAAAGATGACCGGTAAGGGGATCTTAACCCTTGACTTGGTGTTGTCAGCACCACACTCACCCAGTGAGCAAACTGGCCATCCCTATATGGGATCCGAACCCGTGGCCTTGGTGTTATCAGCACGACACTCTCCCGAGTGAGCCACAGGCCGACCCCTATTACAATGATTTCTATGGGGCAAACAATCTAGTCTCTTTAACAAGTCTCTGTCACAAGAAAAAGAGGGGCAACTACCAAGAATACATATTAAGCCCCACACACTATGCTGAGCATAGGGGGTTACAAAGATGAGTAAGTCAGTTCCTGTCCTCAAGTAACTATTCAATCTTAGAAATCTATTCAATACTTGGATATTATCAAACTGAACTTTTCAGTTATTTTTCTAAGAGCACAAAAATAGCAGCACAAAAAAACAATATTTTAAAGTATTATTAGTACCATTTCTCAGCCTCCATAAGATCCCGATTCACATTATTGGTGCTGTGCTCTCTGCCATCAAATGTTCTGATTTGGGGATATTCTGTTCTTCCTTCACATGCTGATCTCATTTTTAAATTGAAAGCAGCTTGTGCAATCTTCTTATAATGCTTCCTGCTAAATAGGATCTGTTGCTTCACTTGGTGTAGAGCGTCTAAAAGGAATCTTTCCACTTCTGTTCTCTCATCCAGTATGTTCTTGGCCAGCTTCTTCACCCGATTCATTTCCCTGTCCTTCATCTGAAGAAGTTGCTGCAGCTTGTTAATTTCTACCTGACCTGCTTGGTTCTCTATCATTGCCTGTTGCTGCAGTTTTAAAACTTCAGTCTCAAACTCTCTGGTCATACAAGTCAGAGCAGTCTCCAAACTTACCACCTTCTTCTGAAGAGTCTGAATTTGTGATCGCTGCTGAATAAATTGCATAATCTTTTCTTTAACCAATAGGTCATTGATCTCCTAGAAACAGAAGGATGAGAGAGGTGAGAGATCTTTTTTTTTTTTAAATCATTCCAGAACTTAATATTCCTCACCAATTTCATTTACTTCATGAGATTTGAGTTTGTTGACAGGCTAAGAAGGCAATATTTTGATATTCTGGATATAGAAAGTAACAAACATCGTAGGGTCCTAATCTGGACTTATAAAGCATCCCCTACTTTTTCTAAATAAAAAACTTCCTCTAAAATTCTGAACAGTTAAATATTTTATATTATCAAAATAAATAAAACTAAAACATTTAAAACTATGTACTGGAAACTGGCAGTCTCCTAGCTGCCTATCCCCAAATCCATTTTCCTCATTAGTAATAAAAACCCAGTTTTATTCAGGAAGTCAGTATGCCCAGCTGAAAACTCCCAGCCTCCCTTGCAGGTCAGCATAGCAATATTCTGGTCAATGAGATGTGAATGGAAATGTGTGTAGGACTTCCAGGAAGACCTCTAAAGGGAGAGGTACACTTTTTTCCTTCTTGTCTTTCTTCCTACTGTTTGGAGTAATGGTTTGAACTCTAGCAGCCACCTTGGGCCCTGAGGTAACTATGAGGATGTAAGCCACATGTTGCAGAGCAAAGTTAAGGAGGCCAAGTGTCTGTTGACTTTGTGGCACTACCACCCTGCTCTGGAGTGCTTCCCTCCAGACTTCCTTTAGATGAAAGAATAAACCATTATGTGGTGACACCATTGATGTCTGGTCTGTTACTCACAGCTACACCTATCCCTAAGTGATTCAGGGATGAATTATAAGCAAAGCAAAATGAGAACTCTAAGACAGTAGAGGATAAGAATAATATTTATGTTTCTGATATATTCTTTATAAAGTCAATCTAAAGCTTCTTATAAACATTCAGTAATTAATCTCTTCAAAGAAGGAGAGTGCATCATCCAGACAGAAGAAAATGGTCCCACTGTCCTTATGTATCATTATTGTACTCAATTCTTGGTATTCAGCAACCCAATCCTTTAAAAAAAAAAAAAGATAGGAAACAAAGTCTAAATGAGAGTGTAAACCTTTTGCTGTAAAAGGAAAGTCTGACTCTCTTTCAACTTCTGGGAGTTTTTTTGTAGAGCATCAGCTTCTTTCAGGTGGTATGCAAGAGCTTTCTGGAGATAAAAATTCTCTTTAAAAACACTTCTTCCAGCATTGTTCAATTGCCTGAAATAGATAGATACAAGATCCCAAAACACAGGCCTGTTTTAGATATTACCAAACTAGAACAAGGATTGTTTTTCCCCCAGCATTAATAATAATGATCACCATTTATTAGCTTATGGTGGGTATTCAACAGTTAGGTGGGGATCTTGTGACTAAATTCTCAATGAATAAGAAAGTAGAGTAATGTGTTACTTCCAGTCCAAGGCAGTTAAGAGCAGGTACAAATTTCTCATACTCTCTCCTGTCCACATGACTGGATGAGAAGAACTCCAAGATAGCAGAGATACAAGATGGAAGTAGCCCAGGTTACTGAATCACCACTGGAAGAGAGCTGCCAGACCCACATAGATTGTTATATGAGCAGGAAATAAACCAGTGGAACTCAGGAGTTCATTTGTTAACACAACACAGTGTTACTTCCACTAATACACCTCATGACAACTCCACAAGGTTGCTATCATTAACCCCATTTTAGTTGAAGAAATTTAATTTCAAGAAAGTGAAGAAATCTTCCTATGATTAGTTAGTATACATGATGAGAACCAAAGTCTAAATAACTTCAAAGCCCAGGTTCTTTTCACCAAACAGTGCTGCTACAGAAAGGGTGGAGGGAGGGGGAAAAAGGGTTAAGGGAAAAGGGGTCAGGGGGAACACAAAGGAGAAAGAAACAGTCAAGGAGAATAGACCAGAAAATTTGAAGAAAGCAAGCCGTGAGAGGAGGCAGAAGACAAGAAAGCAAGAAGAAAACAGACCATCAAAGAGGTAAAAGAAAATATACCAGCAGAGGTAAGAGAGGCTATCAGAAAGAAAAAGGAAGCAGCAGTCTCTTACATAACAGCTTCATGGTGGGCTCTCTCTGCCAGCATTATTACCTTCTTCTCAGCCTCTTGTTCTAGTCGGTGCTAAAAAAAAAAAGTTTTTTAAATATCGAGTTGTATTTCCAACAAATTTTACACATCCAAAAGTATTTCAGAATGTCAAATAAAATACTCCTGTCCACATGACCTGATGAGGTCCAAGAACTGATGGAGGAGCCAGTAAAGTGAATAGTGTGACACAGGAACCTTAGGTTACCTCCTACTTTCCCCATTAAAGAAGCAAAATGACATATATATAGGGGAAAAAATCCACATCCATATTTGAAAGCAAAGCTGAGAGAAATTTCTGCTAAATGCAATGTGATGACAGTCATTCAGTTATTCATTTCAACAAATTCCTATTGAGGACTAACAGTGTTCCAGGTTGTTTTAGATACCAGAGATTCCGTGGTGAACAAAACAGACAAGGTCTCTGATCTCACAAAGCTTATATTCTAGGGTGAGATCCCAACAATAAACAATAATTACAATGTGTTGAGCATTTACTCTGTGCCATGCAGGGTTCTAAGAGCTTTATTACCTGTATTATTTACTTCTCACAACAACCCTATGAAATAGGTACTTTTATTAACCCCAAAAGCAAGGACTGAGGAAACCAAGGAAAAGAGAAGTTAATGACTTGCACAAAGTCCTGTAGCTAGTAAGTGGCAGAGCAGGGATTCATATGCAGGCAATCTATTGTTATACAAGTAAACAAATAAGAGAATTAATAGACTGTGATAAATGCTATAAATGAAATAAACTGAATAATAGGATAGTAACAGGGAGGTCATTTTAGATTGGAGTTTGGGAATTCTCTGAGGAAATGACAGTTGAGCTCTAACTAATAAAAATGAGCAAGAGCTGGAAGAAGAGCATTGCAGGAAGAGGCAATAGCAAGTAAAAAATATGAAGGTGGGGCTGGTCCAAACATAGTGAGTTATCTCAATTGATTGTTCACAGTCAGCTACAGATCAAACTCTTTGAACTCTTCCCCACTTCTCACTATTGCACTTGACTAGTCTTAAAAATGTATATATTATATATGTAGGTGGGACAGGGATTTGTGATTCAAGGAACAGAAAGAATGAAATGGGAAAACCAAACCAAACCAGACACCATCGACCTGGGGAAATCCTTTATATGACCAGATAGAGCATGCTGAAGTATGAGATGAATGAACAGGCCTATTGGAAAACCCACTGACATGCAGCAGCAGCACTGGAGCTCCAAACCAGCCTAGGAGAAATACCCATGAAGTTTATAACTAACATGATGAGGCAGACATTGTTGTGGTTGGCCAGCCTCACACTCATTCCCATCTTCCTTTTTCCTTCCCAGCTTCCACTAGTAGCTGGAACAACAAAATAATCACTTTCCCAGTATCCTTCATAACATGGTTCTAGCCAATGATATGCAAGAAGAAATCTGCTAAGACCTTCTGGGAAAGCTTTTATGGCTTCTAGATACAAGGGACAGATACAGCTGGAGCCTCCCTTCTTCCCTTAAACACAGAAAAGGCTTGAGCTGCAGTAACCACCTTGCAACCATGAGGAAAAGGCCAGCAGCCACATATTCTGTCACTAAAAATCCTACTTATATAAACACTGTGTTTTAGTCTGTTTTTGTTGCTTATAACAAAATACTTGGAACTAGGTAATTTATAAAGAAAATGACATTTATTGCTTCCAGTTTCTGAGGCTGGGAAGTCCAAAGTCCATCTGATGGTGGTGACAGTGACCCAGGGGTCTCACATTGCAAGATGGTGGGAGCAGAGCGAGAGAGAAAGAGAGAGAGAGAGACTCTTCTCTTCGTTTAAAGCCCTCAGAACCAGGCCCCTGATCACCATTTTAATCCATTCTCTATGGCATGGTCCTACAATCCAATCACCTTTTCAAGGCTCAACCTTTCAATTACCATAATAGGATTTCCCACCCTCTTTACAGCCACAGTGGGGGCTAAGTTTCTAATACATAAAACTTGGGGGGCACAATTCAAGATTCAATGAGTTTTGGGGGGACATAATTCAATCCACTACACACTGTTACTCAGGTATTCTGTAAACTGACCAAGTACTTCTAACCTTTGTTTTCTACACCAAGTAGCAAAGAGAATAAGAGTAGAGGGAAGAGGCAACTGAGAGCAGCCCATTCCTGAGGGCTTCCATTCCTGAGGGTGCCAGGAGTGCTACAGAAGGAAAGCACCAGGTGCTGCTCCTACCTCACTCCATCCAGGTTATTTGATACACAAACTGGAAATCTAGAGCCACTTTTTTTTTTTTTTTGTCTTTTTTCGTGACCAGTAACGGGATCGCAACCCTCAGTGTCGCGCCCGCACCACGCTCAACCAGTGAGTGGACCAGTCTCTATATGGGATCCGAACCCTCGGCGGGAGCGCCGCTGCCCTCCCAAGCACCGCACTCTACTGAGTGCGCCATCGGGCCGGCCCTAAAAGTAAATTTTAAAACACTTTTATGTATTAAAAAAGAAAAAAAAGCTAAAGTATGTTACCGAACAACCTAAGAACAAAGGGTGACTTACTGTAATGACTCTAAGAACTCCCCCTCCGTCATTCACCGTCACTCTGTGAAGATTTCTTGACACAAGGCCGTGGAGGTCTTGGCTCTCCCACACGATTGTACCTTCAAAGCTCTTTTGTGGAAAGATGAATACTGAGTCAATTTCTTTAATTGTCGTCATTTAGGTTTTAAGTAAGTTTTTAGGTAAGACTTTAGAGAAAAGTGTATTTTTTGGTAAGACATATCAATTAAAGTTTTTATCCCACACTGTAACACACCATTGTTAACATTTTGGTGTATATATCCTTGGTCATTTTTCATCTCCCTACATCCCTACCAATTTCTGAAAGAATCTGTTCAATTCTTTCCTAAGAATGAAAAGTTAAAGAAACAATTATAAGAATTTAAGAAAAACCATGGGGCCTTTGAAAAGATTCTGTGGAAGTGTTCCATTGTACTTCACACAATTTGGAGAATTAACTTCAGAAACACAAAGAAACTTGGAAGTTTGTGATGTGCTGGGGAACATTTTTGAGGCCCTTTTTATTAACATCGTTAGCTCAGACTGACTAGGGAACATCACACACATACCAGGGTGGCTTCTGCATTCCCATCTCTCCCGTATAATGGAGTACATGTAGCACTAGTCCTACCAGGGGAATACCAAGACAAAGGAGACGTGTCCTGAAGCCTTCCTAAAATGACAATCCCTCTTGAGGATTTCAAGAATCTCTGAAGAAGGGGGGGAAAAAAGAACTAGATACTGAGATTTCTAGAAGTATTTTTCCCCCTGATTTTTTTGTTATAAAATGACAATCCCTCTTGAGGATTTCAAGAATCTCTGAAGAAGAGGGGGAAAAAAGAACTAGATACTGAGATTTCTAGAAGTATTTTTCCCCCTGATTTTTTTGTTTGTTTGTTTGTTTGTTTTTTTGGTGGCTGGCCGGTTTTGGGACCTGAACCCTTGACCTTGGTGTTTTAACACTGTACTCTAACCAATTGAACTAACTGGCCAGACCCTTTCCCCCTATTTTTATTCTGCTATAATTCAATAACAATCTTCTAATAAGATACCAAATGGAAGGTTGATATGTCTCAGAATGCAGATAAATACAGTGAACCCTATGTATCCATGGGTTCCACACCTGTGGATTCAACCAACTATGAAACAAAAATATTTGGAATAAAAAAATTGCATGTGTACTAAATTGTGCAGACTGTTTTTTCTTATCATTACTCCCTAAACAATACAATATAACAACTATCTGTATAGCATTTACATTGTATTAGTTATAAGTAATCGAGATGATTTGAAGTATACAAGAGGATGTGCATAGGTTATATGCAAATACTATGCCACTTTATATCAGGGACTTGAGCATCTGCAAATTTTGATATCCAGGAGAGGTCTTGGAACTAATCCCCCATGGATACCAAGGGACAAGTGTACACTTATGTTGTTCCAGTAGAGAAAACATTTCTTAATTAACCCTAATACTCTGTACCTTTTCTTCAAAAAACCTGCCTTCCAACCTACTAAGAGTCTCCTGATGTTTCCGCTCTGTGTTCCTCAAATTCTCCTTCAGCTAAAATGAAAACAACAAAAAAACAAAAAAATGGTCAATAGGAAATGGGCTGATTGAGGCATATTCCTAGAAAATTCTAAATAAACATTTTCTGTCATACATTAACTCTTAATCCTGAACACAGAAAAACTTGGTGTCCCTGCCTCAGAGGTACCATATTTCCCTCTTCTGTAGATTTACAAGTTCAGTATTGAGTTTTTAAAAAGCTTTTCATAAATAACAGTTCTCAAAGCATTCAGACAAGCTGTTCTCATACTCATATTTTCCAAAAATGTTCATTTCAAACATGTGTAATCACAGAATCATAAACCATAGAATTGGAGGAGACATGAGGAGTCAGACTATACAATTATCCCACCTAATAAAGAAATCCCTTCTATGAGAAAAATATCCTGACATAGAAATATAACTAATTCAAATCTCATTAATTCACATGGGTACCCCTTCATCATTCTCATTCTTCAAAAAATTCTAAAAACATCTCCCCATGACTCCCGTGGATGGATCCTACTTCTGTTCTCTAAAAGTATATGGAATAAAAAGGATATAAAATTCTTCTACACAAAGAAGTTTGAACTAATTTAAAGCAATAATCCTGTAGTCTATATCTTTACTGGAAAGAATGAATAAGACTGAAATAGGCATACTAAACCTAAGATTCATGCCACAAAAAAGGCAGTGGAGAAGGGCTTTCCATCAGACAGATCAAAGTCAAGTGCTGCCTCTCTCACCAGCTGTTTGACTCTTGGCAAGTCACTTATCTTTTCTAAGTCTCAGGTCTCCATGTATAAAAAGAGGATAATAATAGTACCTATCTCATAGGGGTACGGTAAGGATTAAATAACAAATAATATAAGCAAAGTACTTAGAACAATAACCATTTAATACATAGGTTAGTTATTATCGTATTTAATAGTCCTCCCCTATACTTAATCTCTGCTATTGCTGTATTAAATCTCCCTTTTATATGATCTCTTTCATATGTTCTTCTTCCTCCCTGAATATTTTTTATACAATTTTTAAAAATGGCCTCTTAGGGCCGGCCCGGTGGCGCACTGGAGAGTGTGCCCGAGGGTTCGGATCCCATGTGGAGACCGGTTCCCGCTCACTGGCTGAGCGTGGTGCGGAAAAATGGCCTCTTAGGGCCGGCCCGGTGGCGCACTGGAGAGTGTGCCCGAGGGTTCGGATCCCATGTGGAGACCGGTTCCCGCTCACTGGCTGAGCGCGGTGCGGGCGCAACACCGAGGGTTGCGATCCCGTTGCCGGTCCCCGGTACGGGCGTGACACCGAGGGTTGCGATCCCGTTACCGGTCAGTAAAAAAGAGACAAAAAGGACAAAAAAAAAAAATGGCCTCTTACATTGTCAGACTTTCAAAATTAATGTCAACATACAAGTTTATAGAAATATCTACTATCCCAGCGTATGTGGAGATAGATGTTTCATACATCATTACACTCTCCCAAAAAATCTATAAATTAATAAATCTTTCAAAAGATAATTAGACAGTGCATATCACCAACTTTAAAAGTTCATGTTCTTGGGCTGGCCCGTGGCTCACTCGGGAGAGTGCGGTGCTGATAACACCAAGGCCCCGGGTTCGGATCCCACATAGGGATGGCCGGTTCGCTCACTGGCTGAGCGTGGTGCTGACAACACCAAGTCAAGGGTTAAGGGTCAAGGGTCATCTTTTAAAAAAAAAAAAGTTCATGTTCTTTAACTCATAAATTCTACTTCCAAGAAGTTATTCTAAAAGCTAATGAGATATATAAAAGATATAAAAAATATTTCATTTTTTAGATGTTCATCTTTTAGATGTTTATAATAGTGAAAAAGAAAAACTCCAAATATCAAACAGCAAGGGACCAATTAATAAGTTATCTACCCAATGGAATTCCATGCCTCTATTCAAAAGATCTTATAGAAAAATATTTAATGGCATTAAAAAATGTTCACAATACATAAAGTGAAAAATCAGGTTAACATTTTGTACATCATACTTCACTTTTATAAAAACAGTATACAGATATTTTTAAATACATATCTATACAGCAGAGGGAAAATATTAACAATGGTTACCTCTAGGGGATACGGTATTTTTATTTTCTTTTTTTATAAGCTAAGCTAAATTTGCTGAAATGACTATTGTCACTTTGTCAAAAGAAGAAAGACTAAAACACTAGTAAAAAAAATAACAACTGAAACCTACAAACATATGCTTCTTCTGTTAATCAAGTTGCTAGAAATCATTTTTCTGTTAAATTGTATGCCTTGAATACCTTCAATTAGTCTTTTTTAAATTCGTATAATGAATTCTATATACACAGTATAATTTAATTCTCTTCCCTAATGTATACCTCCCAATTTTAAGTTCATGGGCTCCCATACTTGCCTCAATTCTTCCACGTTAAGGATTCCTCAGAACCACCTTATTTTTTCCCCATAAGCCAATATCTTTTGCCTTTGAATTTCGAATTTTTTTGTTATTATTTTTTTCGATAGCTGGCCTGTATGGAAGTCCAAACCCTTGACCTTAGTATTGTAACACTGCACTCTAACCAACTGAGCAAACTAGCTAATCCCAGCCTTTGAATTTTCAGTCTTCCCCAACAGCCTTTCAAAGGAAAGGTCTGGAATCGATTTCTCCACTAGGTGGCAACAATGTTCTTTAAAAAAAAAAAAGAAAAATCACACCATGGCTCATTAGAATATGCACTAGTTATTTCCTTTTTTTTCAGAATGTATACCTACACATAGGATGGCTATTTAGACAGTTCCCAAAAAATTAACTATACTGATTTTAATGTAAAATGAAGCTTGATATTCCTTCTAAAAAACTTGACATACCTTCAATTATGTTTTTAATGAAAAGACCCTCTCAGTATTTAACAAAGAATTATTGAGCATTACTGTGTATTTTGTATTTCAATGAATACAAAGGACAACACCAAAAAAAAAAAAATCAAAAAAGAGGGAAAAAAAAGGACACTGTTCATGCCTCCAAGAATCTACATTCTAATAGGGGAGATAAGACAAATGATAAATACAATATCAATAGAGAATAAGCTAAGTGGTATAAAGGAGATTCAAAATGCCATGGAAATCTACAGAAACAAAATTATGATTTTTATACAGGACTCTGGGGGAAGGCCTCATGGAGAACATGCATTTGAGCTGAGCCTTTGGAAGATGAGTAAAATTTTAATGAACAGAGATCTATCGGGAATACATACCGCATAAAAGAAACAAAGGAAGCAAAAAAGACAGAAATGACTTCAGGGATGGGTGAATATCCACCTTGAGAGGATTAAAGGGAGTGTGTGTTGGGGGGAGGAATATAGTAAAGGGAGATGATAATGTTCCTAGGTAGGTATAGGGTCTTAACTTTCATACTAAGGCGTCTGGACAATATTCTGTTTACAGTGGAGAGATACTAAAGATGACTCTTGAGGGAGGTGATCAGAACATCACCAGAACTGTGATATTTTGATGATATTCTAATCACCTCCCTCAAGATTCTACTGTATTCTATTAGTTAGAAGTAAGTCCCTAAGTTTGGCCCACATTCTAAGGGAGTGGAATTAGGTTCCATCATTTAAGGGGAGGAGTGTCAAAGAACTTGTGGACATATTTAAAAACTACCACACCACTGCAGTCCCACAGCCATGTATACTCTGGACTGCAGTGGCATAGTAGATTTTAAATATGCCCACAAGTTCTTTGATACTCAAGCAGTTTACAGAGGGGCCCATGTGGAAAGAAGCTGAGGCCTCCCACTAACCACCAGCCGCATCTTGACAGCCACATGAGTGTGGCACCTTGGAAGCAGATCCTCAAGCTCCAATCAAGCTTTCAGATGACTGTAGCCCTGGCTATAATACAGCATTTACACCACGGAAATCAGAAAAATGCTATAAAACCCAGGACCTTTTGTGTGTATGGACAGCTGTACACCACTGTTTATATATTTCTCACCATGTAACATGCACTATGAGGGTACTTCAAAAAAAATTCATGGAAAAATTGAATAAAAAGATAATAGAAATCATTCCATGGACTTTTTGAAGACCCCTCATATTTTAAGCACTTTACATTTATTAGTTCATTTAATCCTACAACAACCCTATGAGACAGTAGTTCTTATTGTCCCCACTTTATAAATGAGCAAACCAAGGTATAAAAAGTCACAAAGCTGATTTCGGCCACCTGTGCCATTTATTGCATTATTACTAGTGCAATAAAACTATATTCTGAGTCAAAGGAATGGAAAATAAAAGAAAGAGCATAGTAAGCTCAGAGAAAATTTCTGAAAGTAGTTCTTCACCCTACTCACCTCTACCCACAGAACCTTCTAAAATTTTCTAAAATTTTCATTTATCAGCCTAAACGTATTTTCCTTTAGGACTTTGCTACTTTCCCCCCGATGTTTTCCAAGAACTGGTAGTTTGTTTCTGCTAATAAACATGGGAGGGTGTGTCAGCTGAGATTTGGTGAGTTCCCAGAGAAATCAATGCTTAGAAAAAAAAGTCTAACAGTCAATACCTTTGGCATCCAGTCCTAACTTGTTATGTCTCCCCCTTTTTCTCTCAAATCATCTTTAAAATGTTAAAGAGAGTTTTTAGCCGTCTCACAGGAGTAAATGCGGAGGCTTTTGCTGGAGTAAGTAGTTAATGCTAACCTCTTTTTAAAAAAAGAAACTTACATCATCTAATTCTCTCTCCACTTGGATTTTTCTCTTCTGAAATTGTTTTACTGTTTTCAGTTCTGTCTGAATCATGCCAATTTCTTTTGCTTTTTGATGGAACCGTCCTTCTAGCTCATTTATTTGCACAGTATACTTTTGTTCCTGTATTCGAAAAAGAGATAAATGAGTTAGGAAAAAGAACAGAAGTCCCACAGAATCATGTTCCATTTGAAGCCTTGAGCCATTTATCTATCTTCTATGAAGAAATGCCCCTTTTTATTTTTGCATCAAGTTTTAATTTCTGTAAAAAGATATCAACTGCCTTGAATAAGAAAAAGAAAATTCTGTTGGGAGAGCATGGTGCTGAAAACACCAGAAAAATTTCTATACAAGCTAATCTTGTACATACAGAAAGGAAGAAAAATTATTAAAAAGGGTTAGGAGAAGACTAAACAAATCTTTAATCTGTGAGGAGGACAAATAACATCCCTGACCTAAATTAAAATTAGTAAGCAAAGAGAAAGGGAAGATAAATATCCCTAATAAAAAAGAAGATAGAAGAAAGAGGAAGGAGGAGGAAAGGGAAAAAGAGAAAGAAGAGAAGGAAGGAAAAGAAGAAAAAGAGGTGGAGGAGAAAAAAGCCAAAAGTACCGAAAAAAATGAACAAAAGATATTAAAAGAAATTCAAATGGCCTTCAAACATATGAAAAAATGTTCAACCTAGCTCATAAGAACAGAAATACAAATTGAAATTACACTGATATCCCATTTCTCACCTATCTCATTGGCAAAATCCAGTTTGACAATACATGAAAGGTCTTCAAAAAGTTCATGGAAAGATTCATATTATCTTTTAATTCTATTTTTCTACAAACTTTTGAAGTACCCCTGTACTCTGTTGGTAAGGCTGTGAGGAAACAGGTTACATTATTAGTGGTGTCACAAAATGGCACAACATCCATAGAAGGAAATTTGGCAATATCTAGAAAAATTACCTATTTTTGACTAGTAATACCACTTCTAGCGATCTTTTTTTTTTTTTTTGCAGCTGTCTGGTATGGGGAACTGCCACTTCTAGGAATCTATCCCAAAGACATAGTGGTCAAAATGTGAAAAGATATATGCATGAGGCTCTTTACTGGAGCACTAACTGTAATAGCAAAAGACTGGAAACACAACTGTCCATCAAAATGGGACTGCTATGGGATGAATGTTTGTGTCTCCCCAAAATCCATATGTTGGAGCCCTAATCCCCAATGTGATGGTATTTAGAGGTAAGGCCTTTGAGAGGTGGTTTAGATGAGGTCAAGAGTGTGGAGCCTCCATGATGGGACTGGCGCCCTTATAAGGAGATGAAGAGTCTAGAGTTTTCTCTCTTTGTGAGGATATAGCAAGAAGGCAGCTATCTGTGAGGCCCTCACCAAGAACCCAGCTATGCTGGCACCCTGACCTTGGACTTCTAGCCTCCATAACTGTGAGAAATGTTTGTTATTTAAGACACCCAGTCTATGGTATTCTGTCATAGCAGTCCAAACTGACTAAAACAAGGACCATTTGAATAAACTATGATGCTTCCACACAGCGGACTACAGCTATGAAAAGGAATGAGGAATATCTCTACTGCTATGGAGAGAAGATCTCTAAGAAATACTAAGTGAAAAAAGCAAGGTGCAGGTTTATGTATACTGTATGCTACCTTTCATCTAAGAAAGGGAAGATCCAAAAAGATATAGCGGACTACAGCTATGAAAAGGAATGAGGAATATCTCTACTGCTATGGAGAGAAGATCTCTAAGAAATACTAAGTGAAAAAAGCAAAGTGCAGGTTTATGTATACTGTATGCTACCTTTCATCTAAGAAAGGGAAGATCCAAAAAGATATATTTGTTTATATTTATTACATATATACATTTTTTAATGAAAGGATAAACCATAAAATAAATAAAATGGTTTCCTACAGGGAGAGGGAGAAAACAGTGTGCAACAGACATGGACAGAAATTAGATTTCTCAGCATATACCTTGTTTTATTTATTTATTTATTTATTTATATTTTTTATTTATTTTTATTTTTATTTTTATTTTTTTTAAAGGATGACTGGTAAGGGGATCTCAACCCTTGGCTTGGTGTTGTCAACACCACGCTCAGCTAGTGAGCAAACCAGCCATTCCTATATAGGATCCGAACCCGTGGCCTTGGTGTTATCAGCACTGCACTCTCCCGAGTGAGCCACAGGCCGGCCCTTTATTTTTATTTTTTAAAAGATGACTGGTAAGGGATCTTAACCCTTGACTTGGTGTTGTCAGCACCATGCTCACCAGTGAGCTAACCGGCCATCCCTATATGGGATCCGAACCCGGGGCCTTGGTGTTATCAGCACCACACTCTCCCGAGTGAGCCACGGGTTGGCCCTATACCTTGTTTTATAGACTTGATTTTGGAACCATGTAAATATTTTATGTAATTATAATTATATAATTAAATAATTTAACATGCAAAACTAAAATTATCAAAAGCAAAATGTGTTGCTAAGTTGATGGTATCACCTCAGAAAGGAATTTCAAATGGTTTTTAAATCTTGCAATTTGATCATAGATCCCTATTGGCATATATCTTAAGTGGGAAAAATGCCCCCCAAAATCATAAACTGTTTCCAGTAATTTATTGCAGATGGTAGTAATAGTATACTGAGATTATTGATGTATTGAGGTTTAAGAAACTAGGTAATTATACTGGTATCACTAAGAATCAGGATTTTGGGCAAGGGATAAAGGATATACAGATGAGGTTAAGTAAAAACCCTGTATTCCTGGGCCGGCCCGTGGCTCACTCGGTAGAGTGCGGTGCTAATAACACCAAGGCCCCGGGTTCGGATCCCACATAGGGATGGCCGGTTCGCTCACTGGCTGAGCGTGGTGCTGACAACACCAGGTCAAGGGTTAAGATCCCCTTACCGGTCATCTTTTTAGAAAAAAAAAAAAAACCCTGTATTCCTGCATCTGAACTGAAAGTATTAGTATGGACTCATGATCTACTTTGATCTTTAAAAACGTATTATTTCCTAGCTCTGTCCACTGAGAAGTCCTAAAAACAATAACAAACTCAGGATCAGTATGCATACTCATATCAGTAGTTTTATACAATAACATATTTTTATAATGTTATTTTTGAGCTTCTGTACAATCAAGTATGTGGGCTTTAAGGACATTGAGCTGCTCAGAGAACTTATTCACTTAATCTCATTGGGCTTAAATTGCATTCACCAGAAATCTGACCACACAGTCAGTGAAGTATTAGTGTACATAGATAAACTCACCAATTTTTCCCTCTCCTCTTGGGCTTTTTCCTTTGTTTCATTCAATTGCTGTTTGAGTTTTTCAATCTGTGGAAGATGGAAATACAGAGACAGAAAGGTTAAGAAATTGCTGTGTCCTACCTTTATTAAGTACCCTAGTTTTTACATAATAGTAAAACCAGTAGAGCAGAAGAAGTGAGTGAAGTGAGAAGTGGAGAAGAAGGGACAGGAACTTCCCTCAAACCCTCAACCTGCTCTTGCCAGTTTCTAAAACCTAGCTATCATCAGAATTACCTGGGTAACTTTTTTTATTGTGGTAAAGAATGTAACGGGGCTGGCTAGTTAGCTCTTAGAGCGTGATGCTGATAACAGCAAGGTCCAGGGTTTGATCCCTGTGGACAGCCACACGCACACACACACATGCACACGCACACACACACAGCAACATTAAATTTTACCATCTTAACCACTTTTAAGTGTATGTATATTCATATTGTTGTGTGACAGATCTCTAAAATTTTTCACCTTGCAAAACTTAAACCATAACCGTTAAATACTAATTCCCCCTTCCCACTCCCTCCAACCCTTGGCAACCACTTCTACTTTCTGTTTCTATGATTTTTGACGACTTTAGATACTTCGCAGGTGGAATCATATAGTATTTGTCCTTTTGTGACTGGTTTAGTTCATTTAGCACAATGCCTTGAGGTTCATGATGTAGGATATGACAACAGGACTTCCTTTTTAAAGGCTGCATAATATTCCATTGCATATAGGAGTATATACCACATTTTCTTTATCCATTTTTCCATCAATGGACATTTGGGTTGCTTCCACCTCTTGACTATTGTGAATAATGCTGTAATAAACACGGGTGTGCAAATAGCTCCTCAAGATCCTGCTCTGAATTCTTTTGGATATAAGAGGGTCTTCAAAAAGTTCATGGGAATGATAACAAAAAAACAATTAAAAGAAAACAAGAAAAGCAAAAACAAAAACAAAAAAAAGTTCATGGAAAGATTCATATTATCTTTTAATTCCATTTTTCCACAGACTTTTCAAAGTACCCTCATATACCCAGAAATGAGATTGGCAGTTCTATTTTTCATTTTTTCAGGCACTTCCATACTATTTTCCATAATGGCTACAACATTGTACATTTTCGCCAACACTGTACAAGATTCCAATTTCTCCACATCCTTGCTGACACTTGTTATTTTGGTTTTTGTTCTGATAGTAGCCATTCTAAGGGGTGTGAAGTGGTATCTCGTGGTTTTCATTTGCATTTCTCTCTGGGTATCTTTCTTAAAGACAAGTTTCAAGAACAGTACAGAGTTCCCATGTACTTTTTACTCATATACACCAATTTTGCCACATTTGCTTTCCCTCTCTCTTTTTTTTTCTGGACCATGTGAGTAAGTTTGACATAATGTACCTTTACCCCTAAATACTTCAGTATCTATTTCCTAAGAAAAAGGACATAGGACAAATCAGGAAATTTAACCTCGATATGCTATTATTTAGTCTATACTCCATATTCAGTTTTGCCAAGTGTCTCAATAATGTTCTTTACTGCAGCTTTTATTTTTCTGGTCCAGGATACAATAATTGGTCATGCACTGCATTTAGTTGTCATGTGTTTTAGTCTCCTCTAATCTGGAAGTTTCTCAGTCTTTGTCTTTTATATTCACATTTTTAAAGAATACTGGCCACCACCGTGCCCAGCACGTACTTTCACTAGGTAGCTGAGTGGTACTTAGTTTACAGGGACTAGCCCAGAAATTTGAGTGGGCCCCTAAGAGAGCCAGGTGACCTCAGGACTCCTTAAGGGTTTTCTTCCTACCCCACGGATGCTGCATGGATCTCCCTGTGATAGAATGGATGGAGAATCTGAGCCTGCCTTGGTGGCAGTGGGTTCCAAGTGGGTAACTGGCTATACGCTGAGACTTGGGTCCAGCCTCTAGGTTGGGGTACCAAAGCCACTTTTAAGCTGGAGTGTGCTGCTCTCCCACAGAGTTTCTGTGGAGCTGGATTTTCTGTCATGTACATGCCCAACATGTCTCTCCCTTTGTTCCTGAATGGTGGGCTCCTCCTGGGGCTCTGAGAAGGCTGTATCTTGATTTTTGCAATAAAAATATTCTGGATGCTGTTTAAAAAATAAATAAAAAATACTGGCCAGGGTTGGGCTTGTCTCATGAGTAGATTCAGGTTATGCATTTTGGGCAGGGATGTACTATCTAAGTGATGAATCCTTTTCAGTATATCACATCAAGAGGTGATTTATGTTAATTTTAATTAATATATTAGTTAAGAACCATGTCTGCCAGGTTTCTCCAACTAAAAGTTACTATTTTTTATTTTGTAATTATTAAGTAATTTACAGGAAAATATTTTGAGACCATGCAATTATCCTTCCCCTCATCAAACTTTCACCCACTAGTTTTTAGCATCCATTGGTGATTCTTGACTGATTCAGTTATTACTAAGATGCTAAATGGTGGTTTTTCTAACTCTATCACTCCTTGGAAATTTACCAATTAACATTCTACTGTGAGAAAAAGCTTTCCTTTCTCCTTTATTTATTATTGTATGTATTTATTTATTGGTAGTACAAACTCATGGAATCTCATTTTATTCAATGGGTTATAGTCTATTACCATCATTATTTATTTTGATTGTCCCGGATTTGGCCAATGGGAGCCCCTTCAAACTATACCATGTCCTTTAACATTTTTTATTTTCTGGCACAAGAAGATATTACAGGTTTGTCTTTTACACTCCACCCCAGTCCTGGAATCAATCATTTCTTCAAGGAATGCTGGTTCGTATTAATGGGAAACTTGAGTAGCTTTTTAAACTAAAGACTCAATGACATGGTTACAGAATCAGAGGATACAGAAGGGAAATATTGTTGTAAACAATATCTCAGGCCAACTTAAAGAAAACCTAGGAATTCTAACAAATGAACTGGGCAGTCCTAAAGCATATAGGTGTGACATTTAATGACTTTATTTTGTGATTGATTCAACAGTCTTAAATACAAAAACCCAGTCTTCAGGAAAACCTAATTTTGTTCAAGATAAAATAGTTATCAAAAATACTCATTTTTGGGCCGGCCTGGTGGCGCACTGTTACAGTGCGCCGCTTGGGAGCATGGCGGCGCTCCCGCCGAGGGTTCGGATCCCACATACAGACCGGCCGCTCACTGGCTGAGCGAGGTGCGGGCACAACACCGAGGGGTGTGATCCCGTTGCCGGTCCCGGTCTGGTATGGGCGCGACACTGAGGGTTGCGATCCATTGCCGGTCACGAAAAAAGACAAAAAGGAAAAAAAAAATACTCATTTTTAACACAGTATTTCTATAATTAACATGAAATAAGACTATAATTAGTTTAAGAAAATAACACATTTCCAGGACATAGCAAAATGAATAACAAAACTTTGAGCAAGCTAGGTAACCAGATATAATAATCTACTTTGCTTCTTCCTCCAAGACAGTTTATTTTGTTTTAATGGGAATCCATGATTGTAAGGAAATTATGCACATTTAATACAGCCACATGCTGGCCTTTGATATATGGAGATAGGTGGGAATCAGGAAATACAAGTGATATTGATAAACGCAGACCAATACCAATGAGCTAATGCAGGCCACAAAACTTCTATGTAATGAATTTAAAAAATGATTTGTGGTGGCTGGCCCAGAGGTTTGCTTTAGAATAATACTTGATAGGGGACAATTTTGATAATGCCTACTATTCAAAGAATTATTTTTTAAAATTGAAGTTGCCTGGGGGAAAAAATAACATTAATGCACAAAAAATTATAATTTAATGAAATATATAAAATCCACACATTCAGTTATTTGATTTCTCTAATTTATTTTCAGTATTCTCTTGAACTTAGTTTTGATTACTATTAACTTTTTCAAAGCAACAGTACATTAAGAAGCCATTCAATCATGCATGCAAAAAAATTTTAATGACGCTAGGTGTTAGACCTTGAACTAAGTGGTGGGTATACAGCACTGAACAAAAAAAAAGGGGCCCCAAATTCTTTTCTTTTGTGAGGTTTCATTCCAATCAAGGGACAATAAACAAATACATAAGAAACATGCATACGGTTTCAAAGAAAATAAAACAGGGGAAGAGTTTAGAGAGTGCTTAAGTGGGGATGGTTTTAACATTTAAACAGGGTGATGAGGAAGGTTTCCACGAGAAGGTAGCATTGAAAAAAAAAGCAATGATTCAGGAATTTGCACGTCATCCATTTGTGGGAACCATACTCTACATCACTCCAATATTATTAGTTCATATGTATATTGTACTGAAGCAAACCCATGAACAATAAAAAATGGGTGAAGAAGCATATGAAAGATGTTCAAGCGACGAGTAATCAGAAAAATACAAATTAAAACAATGAGACAATTTATACCCATAAGATTGGCAAAAACTATTAAGTATAATACAGTACTGTAGTAACAAGTGTTGACAAAAGTGTGGGTGAATAGGAACTCACTCTAATACATCACTCGTGACAGTATAAATTGGTGTAACCCCCTTGGAGCTCAATTTAAACCCTTGTGACATAGAAGCTGTGCACATCCATAATGTAGTACTTTCACTTCTAGGTGTCTACACTAGATAAACTCTCACGCATGGGCACAAGCAGACATGCACAAGAAGGTTCACGGAAGGTCTGTTTGTAACCGACCAATAGGAGGATAAATAAATTTTGGTTTATTTAACAGAATATTATAAAGCAGTTGTATTAGTCCGTTTCTGTTGCTTATAACAAAATACATAGAACTGGGTAATTTGTAAAGAAAACAAAATTTATTGCTTACAGTTTCTGAAGTCCAAAGTCCATCTGGTGGTGGTGACAGTGACCCAGGGGCCTTGCATCGCAAGACCGTGGAAGCAGAGAGAGCAAAGAGAGACTCTCCTCTCTCTTCTTTTAAAGCCCTCAGAACCATGCCCCTGACACCATTTTTAATCCATTCACTCTGGCATGGCCCTACAATCCAATCACCTCTTCAAGACTCCACCTTTCAAATACCATAACAGGATTTCCCACCCTCTTAACAGTCACAGTGGGGGCTAAGTTTCTAGCACATCAAATTTGGGGGACACAATAGAAGCTTCAGTGAGTTTCGGGGAGACATAATTCAATCCACTACAGCAGTTAAATGAATGAAAAAAAAATAGAACATGCTTATTATAAATTTTAGGAAAATAAATTAACTGAATCATCATGTGATTTTTGTGAATATATCACAAAAACAATGTTGAGTGAGAAAACGAGTTGCAAAAGATATGAATAATATACTGTTTATATACATTTTAAAACAAGACTATATAGTATGTATTGTTTATGGATGCATACATAAGCAGCAAAAGTACAAAAACATACATGCAGAAGAAGCACACCATCCTCAACATGGTGGAAATTTCCTTGGGTCTCCATGGGGCTTTTAGAGGCAGATGGGAAAGAGAAGAATTTAGTTACACCTGAAATCCACTTTTACCACCCACTAGTTGTGTGACTTTGGGCAAGTTACCTGTCCTTTCTGAGAGTCAATTTCTTTATTTGTAAAATGGGACTAACAATATTGTAGGTACACAGGGTTATTAAAAAGATTAAATGAGGGGGCCGGCCCGTGGCTCACTAGGGAGAGTGTGGTGCTGATAACACCAAGGCTGCGGGTTCGGATCCCATATAGGGATGGCCGGTTGGCTCACTGGGTGAGCGTGGTGCTGACAACACCAAGTTAAGGGTTAAGATCCCCTTACCGGTCATCTTTAAAAAAAAAAAAGATTAAATGAGATAACAGAGGTAAAGCACCCAGCATAGTGCCACAATATAGTGGCTCCAAAATGTTAGTTGCCTTCCTTTTTTCTTCCAGATCTAAAATGATAGCTTTACACTCAACACTTCAATATGGTATAATAAGATTTAAGATACACTGACCAAAAAAAAAAAAGAGATTCAATTTGCTCGGTTCGTTATGTGATCATAGATTATTAGTGAATCGCTTTACATGTCATTAAAACTAAATATTTATCAGTATCAAAAAATATACCATGCTCTTGTCCTTAAAATAAAGTGGATCATAATACCTTCTAATCATCAATGTCTATTTGTTTTGGACAAGAACTGCAAATAATAAAGAGCCAATGACAGTAAAACCATTCTGAAATAACATCCTGCTTCAAGGAGAGTTAAGGTCAACAGAAATGTCAACTATGTGATGAGATTTCAAGGAATTAAAATCCTTGAAATTTATAACCATGCCAGTGTAAACACAGAGACAGGATAAGGAGGCTTTCTACCTACCTACCATATTATCTTTCTCCTGATCTTGCTTCTTCAGGTAGCTTAATATACACATTGTGTCTTTCTCCATTTTATACTGCTGTTTCTTTAAGTCCTCGTTACTTTTTGCCAGTCTCAGGGAAGTATCACGATACTCAATCCTAGAGAGTTCTGTGACTTCCAATCTGGCCTCCCAAAGGGAGGCATTGGCCTTAGCTCTCTCCACCACAGATTCATCTGTTTTTATTGTCTTCCTGCATGGGAAAAGGACATTGACAGTATATAACTATTTCTCTACATTAGTATTACATCTCTCTCTCTTTTTAAATTTGTTTTGCTTGACATTGCCTGGCACATACAAGCAAATATTGCTGGATGAATGAATTAATAAGAAATACATATTTACTTGTATTCATATAAGAGAGTTAAGTAGGTGCTTCTTCCTGGAAGAGGGGAGCTCTGAAGCATAACTCTAAAGGATTGGAAAAACAGGGGTTGGCTGGTTAGCTCATTTGGGAGAGCAGGATGCTGGTAACACCAAGGTCATCGGTTTGGATCCTCCTACCGGCCAGCCACCAATAAATAAATAATAAATAAAGGACTGGAAAAACAAAGAGGAAAGGCATGGTAAGTCAAATTCATTTCATAAAGCTTTCACATCTTTCCATTCACTTCTTTAATTCTCCCGTATTTGAATTGTCTTTTCTATTCTTACTCTCCCAGTACTGGACCTTGGTTCTCTCCACTGCAAACCCATTACCTTTGTTCTCCTTCTGCATGAGGATACATTCACAGTGTACCTGTAGCCTCCCACCAACTCCACTCCCCAGTCTTGTTTTGGAGCGTTTTTGTTTTTGTTTTGGCTAGGCCTTGGATAAAAGATCAAGTTGCTATGGCAGGTATGTTAAATACTTTATTTTATTTTATATTTTTTGGCAGCTGGCTGGTAGAGAATACTAGTGCCACAGTACACCAGGCTTTAAGGATGTCTGAGAAACAAACCATAATCATTTATACAGAGGTAAAGAGGACATTTTTTAAAAAAGAACTTAAGGATTAAACTGATAAAAGGATTTTTCAAAATATTTATTGCGTGAGCAGTAACAAAACACTACCCCTTATATATGGTAGGTACTAGGTATATAGGAATATAGATAATATATGAGGACTTCACCTGTATTTGAATTTTAAATATTCTCATACATCTGTGTGGACCTTTCTGTACTGTCACCCTCTACACCCACTCCCTAAATCTTGGTTCTCCGTCCCTTTCCACTCTCATTTTCACCTTTCGTTCTTTTCAAATTAAAGCCATCCCCATACCCAACTTCTCAGCCTGTTATATCTGTTGATCTCCCTTTCCAGTATGATTTAGGCACTAATGATAGCCTGCCTTGCTACAATCATCCAATTGTCCCTGAGGGTATCATATCTAAGTGGTTCAGAGTACCTGATGCAAGAAATTAGATACCTCTAATAAGGGGACTACTAATACTGACCGTAGACACAAAGCCAGGTTTCTCAAACAACGGGTCATGGAAAATCCGAGGAATAAGAGGTCTGTTACCCTCAGTTATCCTCATTGTTAATATGTGTACTGCAGATACATGATCAAAAATAGAAAACATATGCTATCGGGTTACATGAACGTGAGAAGCGCTCAGTACTTTTGAAAAGTGCTACACTGTGCAGCTATGTTTAAAAAAAAATCAAACTATAGAATACTTACAGTAATGCATAGGAAGAAAAATTAAGCTACATATAAATATGTCCAAGTATGTTCATTGGGCTGTCAATTTATAAAGAAAAAAAAAAAAGAATATCCCGTAATAACTTCGTATAGCATACATTATACGAAGTTATACGAATTTCTCTCTGGGTAACGCGGCGTCCTGCGGGCCGGGCGTTTCGGGCGGCGCAGCGGTCGGGGCGCTCTCGCCTCAGGAAGCTGGTACCCCGCCGGTTCTGCAGCGTTTAGCGTCTCACTCGCGGGTCCTGCCCTCTCTTCCCTCCACGCCGCAGCCAGCATGGTCGCGGCTGCCTCGCCCTCGCTCCTGCTCCACCTCAGCCGCTCCAGGCGCTGCCCGACTCTTGCTTTCTTTCTCCCTTTACTGGCTTATAACTTTTGCTGATTTTGTAAGGGACGGTGCATCCAGCGGACGTCCCAGGCCACGTATTTTGTGATAGGCAGTTGACGACTTTTGTGAGGACGGTGGTTGGAGGCGAGGCTGTCGGCCTTCGAAGGGCATCGCGCTCGGTAGCCGGACGAGGAGGGAATCACTGGCATCGGGGTCAGGAGGGTCCTCGGCCCTACTCTGTCCTGTGTTGCCGACGCCGCCCGCCCAGGACCGTCCCCGATACTTCTTGCGGCCGCAGCCCTTTTTCTGCAAGTTGCATAAAGTTGAAAGCGCTTTTTTTTTTTTTTTTTTTTTTAATCCTGAATACGCCTCAGTAAAGGAGTGTACTCAAAAGTATTGTTCTCATTTTTCACAGGAGGCTCTGATTGTGCCTTCATTCAGTGAGTCAGTCAGTGAGTCATTAAAGAAGATACTTTATTCTGAGTGCCAAGTTAATGTTGGAAGACGTGGTTGAAACTCTGCGTTATCCTCCGTTTAAATTAAATTTAAAATTTCTTTAAAACGTCTTTGTAGATCCTCCCTCTCCATTCTCTAGTGAGAATTTAATCCTTACACCCCTTCCCGAAGTCTTTGACTTCTAATTCAACCTCTCCCTCCCCCTTTCCTCCCCAGTTATGTAGTTTCTGTTTCTGAATTCTGTGATTAAGACGGAACATGCTTAACACCAAGGTCAAGGGTTCGGATCGGATCCCTGTACCAACCATCCACCAAAAAAAAAAAAAAGAACATGCTGATTTGGTAATGAGCCCTGGAAACCTTTTTAGACATACCATCTAGCGTTAGCCTGACCGTAGCTTATTCTGACTGTATGTCTGGTAGCTTTTCCCCTCTATTTGTATGTCACACTCCTGTGGCCCCATGGGTGAAATCACCATACATTTGAAGGAGTTACCTCTGATATGGAATCTATAAGGTTAGGGTTATTTTTGTATGTTTGAGGTTCTGAAAATGTTATTAATATCCTATGGATAAGTTGTAGAAAAGAGTAGGGCATCTTCTGTCACAGGCTGTATATTTGGATTTGTAGAGGTGGAAAGAAGAGTGTGATACCTTTCTTGCCCATCATAAGGGTCACAGCCAACACTCCTTTAACAAAAGACAAGTTAACAAGAGAAAAATATAACCAATTTATTTAACCAAAATTTTACATGACTTGGGAGTGTTCAGAAATGAAGACCCAAAGACCAAGGGAAAACTTCATTTTTATGCTTAGATTTGATGAAGACTGAAGAGCTATACAGAAATGTGATTTGACAAAAAGTGAATGATCTAACAGTAATAGACTGAGTAGGGAATCAAGCAAGGGCCTGTCTGTGTAGCATTCCTTTCTCCTGGGTAGAGAGGGCAGGACCACTTCTGAAATGAGGATCTTCTGATCTAGTTTCAGAGAATTTCTTTATGGCCAGCTGTTACACAAAAAGGAGGGGGAAGATTAGAATAAATTGTATGATTGGTTTGGGGGAAGAGGGGTTCTAGTTTCCATGACGTACTTTGACTTCTAATTCAACCTCTCCCTCCCCCTTTCCTCCCCAGTTATGTAGTTTCTGTTTCTGAATTCTGTGATTAAGACGGAACATGCTTAACACCAAGGTCAAGGGTTCGGATCGGATCCCTGTACCAACCATCCACCAAAAAAAAAAAAAAGAACATGCTGATTTGGTAATGAGCCCTGGAAACCTTTTTAGACATACCATCTAGCGTTAGCCTGACCGTAGCTTATTCTGACTGTATGTCTGGTAGCTTTTCCCCTCTATTTGTATGTCACACTCCTGTGGCCCCATGGGTGAAATCACCATACATTTGAAGGAGTTACCTCTGATATGGAATCTATAAGGTTAGGGTTATTTTTGTATGTTTGAGGTTCTGAAAATGTTATTAATATCCTATGGATAAGTTGTAGAAAAGAGTAGGGCATCTTCTGTCACAGGCTGTATATTTGGATTTGTAGAGGTGGAAAGAAGAGTGTGATACCTTTCTTGCCCATCATAAGGGTCACAGCCAACACTCCTTTAACAAAAGACAAGTTAACAAGAGAAAAATATAACCAATTTATTTAACCAAAATTTTACATGACTTGGGAGTGTTCAGAAATGAAGACCCAAAGACCAAGGGAAAACTTCATTTTTATGCTTAGATTTGATGAAGACTGAAGAGCTATACAGAAATGTGATTTGACAAAAAGTGAATGATCTAACAGTAATAGACTGAGTAGGGAATCAAGCAAGGGCCTGTCTGTGTAGCATTCCTTTCTCCTGGGTAGAGAGGGCAGGACCACTTCTGAAATGAGGATCTTCTGATCTAGTTTCAGAGAATTTCTTTATGGCCAGCTGTTACACAAAAAGGAGGGGGAAGATTAGAATAAATTGTATGATTGGTTTGGGGGAAGAGGGGTTCTAGTTTCCATGACGTACTACCTTGGGTAGAGGAATTCTAGTTTCTATAATGAGCCTTGTGAGTGAAAGGGATGCAGGACAAAGAAGGGCAGGAGAAGGCCAGAGGGAGGCTTTGCTTCTGAGAGGCCCAATGTCATTCATTTCAAAGTACTCAGCATGCCAAAGTGCCATACTCTGGGGTATCATTTTCTGAGCTCCACAGAATTTATTCTAAAAACTGGTTACTTTATGGTATGAAAGTCAGATGACTTTCATCATTTGAACATAGACTTACAGATTAATTTATAAATATAAAAATTTGATTGTAACAGGATTATTTTTAATATATGTGTAGTACCTTATAGTACTTTATCATACATGTTTTTATTGACTAAGTGGATAAAACTCTTGTGACATGAATATGGCTAAGAGAAATGCCAAGATTCCATACTCTAGTAGAGGTGGTTCTAGAATCTACAGTTCTGAATCTGCAGGTTCTCTACCAAAGAACTGGATGTTATTATTCAGTCATGAGTTGGTGAGAAACAACTGATGGTACGAACGGTAGAGTAGGAAGTTGCTATTTAGCAATTTATCTGGTAGCATATCCTTCCATAATTGCTAGTAGGTAGCTTTACCATGGTGACGTTTCAGGGATTATTTTGCTGAATAAATTTGCTTTGTTTCTTTGTTTAGAATGCTAATCCTTTTAAAACTTGGAATAAACCACTTACTGTTTTTGTTGATTTGGCTTTGTAATTCTTTTTCTGCCCAGATTTTGTAGTTCCTGTTCAACACAGAAATGTGGAATGTCTTGGCCAAGTCTTCATGCAGATGAGATCATTATGGTCCTGGTTGGTAGGGCAAATATCTGGATATGTAAGGTAACATCTCTGCTAGCTTCAAGTTATAAATGAACTTCATGTGCTTCTGGATGGTGGGTTGTTGTTTTTTTTTTTCCTTTCAGAATTTGATTCTCTTTTGCCAAATGATATTAATTTTTCTCTTTCCCATTCATTGTTGTGTCATCAAGCGTGGAATTGTTTAACAAGCCATATGTAGAATTTAGTACTGTTATGTATCAATATAGATAGTACTTCTACTTCTAGTAATTCCAAAACTGGTACACTCTGCAAAGTTGTCTGTGGCTTTACTCTGGTTTACCTTGGAGACCAGGTTTCTCATAAATCTTCCTTGAAATCTCCTGATAGCAGATGCTACTACTCTACAGGTGGAAGAGACAAGGTGAACAGTTTTTTATTTTGTTTTCCTCACAGCCTTTAGAATCCTGAATAAATATACTATTATCCAAACTGTATCTGAAGGGACTGATCAATGTTTCTGAGTATCATGGAATTTAGTTTCATCCCACTTTTTTCTTGCATGTGCTACAAATATAGAATGCTATTACATAGATGTTATCTTGTGATATTATAACTAGTTCACATCCTTTCAGGGGCATTATAAGGAATCTTGGAGGCCAAGGATTTAATGTTATCAATTTTAGATCAGTTTTTAACATTCATTGTTTTATTTATATACAAAATGTATTGCCACAAATAATTTTTAACTATTGGTGCTTTATTTGCAAAATATCCCATTTTTATTAGTTGTTCATCCCAACATAGCCATTAGCCCAGGACTAAAAGTCAGTTCTCTAAGAAAAATTACATACCCAAACTTCAGACCCACTTGTCTGCATTTTCATATCATAGATCTGTCAAATGTTCATTTAGGAAATATTCAGTGAGTACTAACTGTATACTGGGCTCTCTGATAGCTTGAGGGTTATACTGGGGGACAAGAGAGAACTCTTGCCCTGAAATTGCTTATAGTCAGGTGTATAAGGCTTTAACCTAGACATTGATCTTCAATAATACACAACCTTATTGGCACCTATACACACTTAACAGTAAACAGTACCAAGCAGTGATTGATAAAGGGAAGATGGCATACATCCTAAGTGCTATAGCAATTTTGAGGCATTTAAGAGTGTTGTTTTCGTGGAAAGTTTACAAGGAGGTGGACTGAAAAGAAGAGGGAAGTCTCTCTGGGAAGGTAGAACAATGTGAGCAAAATTGGGAGTGTGCTTGAGACAAGTAGTTTTGAGAGCAGTTGTTCCTAGTGTGGTCCACAGACCAGTAGCATCAGCATTACTTGGGAACTTGTTAGAAATGCAATTTTGTAGGCTCCACCTGAGATCTACTGAATCAGAAACACTGGCGGTGCTGGCCAGTTAGCTCAGTTGGTTAGAGCGCAGCTTTGTAACACCAAGGTCAAGAGTCCGGATCCCCATACCAGTCAGCCACTCCCCCCCCCCCCCCCAAAAAAAAAAAAAAAATTCAAAAACTGGGGCTGGCCATTTAGCTCAGTTAGTAGAGTGTGGTGCTAATAACACCAGTGTCAAGTGTTTGGATCCCCGTACCGGCCAGCCCCCAAAAAAAAAAAAAAAAACACTGGCAATGAGGTTCAGCAATCGATAGTTTAACAAGCCTTCCCGGTGGTTCTCATGCATGCTAAAGTTTGAGAACCACTAGCACAGAATTCTTGTATGGAAGTAGGGGCAAAGCTCTGAAGAGGTAGGCTGGGAACTCATAGTAAAGGACTCAGAATGTCAGGCAAGTTTGTCTTTTATCCTGCAGACCAGAGTCACCAACTTGTGACTCAAGGACTGTATTTGGCCCATAGATGTGTTTTGTTAGGCCTGCATGGTGGTTTTTTGGGTTTGTTTGGGGTTTTAAGTGGAATTAGTTGTCTTCATGTAAAAACCAGCAGATTTTACGTAGAAATCTGTGCTTTCAGCTTATCTTGAAAAATCAGAAGACCTGGCAATATGTGGCTTGCATTCCATTATGGCAGCAATTAGTGGGAAGAGCAAGAAGCTTCACCTTTAGATGGGACATGTGCTCACCAGTTTGCCACAGTCCCCACCACTTCCTGTTGTTTTATGCACACCTTTACTCATTTACATTTCCTGCCTGGCCTCTGTAGGTATTTGAATTTGTAACTTCTGCTGTGCACAGTGGGAAATTGATGAAAGTTTTGAGAAAGAGAGTGATATGATTTGTATATTCATTAATTCATTCAACAAACATTAATTAAACATGAGTATGTTATATATCAGGTTGTACTGTGCTAAGTAGTGCTCAAAGATGAGTGAGTCCTTGCAGTGATGTGACTTACCATTTAGTGGGAAAATGATGAAAACAGCATTTTAGGAAGAGTGTGGTGTGTGAATTTGAGAATAGAGACATTGGTGAGTGGTAGACCAGTTTAGAGGCTGTGACAGTTTAAGTCTGCGGTAAAAGGCCAGAACTTAGATATCAGCAAGGAGACAAGAAGGAAAAAAAGGAAGAAGAGATGGAAAAGATATTGCAAAGGAAGAATCATCAGTTCTTCATAAAAGATTGTAATACAGAAGGCATGAGAGAGGAGAATTCAAAGATAATGAAATTTCGAGATGCGTATTAGGAAAGTTGTGGTGCCACTAAAGAAATAGGAGATTAGGAAGAGAATTCATTTCACCCTCTATGTGTATGAGGGGTCTGTAAATAGTTCATGGAAAGATTCATATTATCTTTTAATTCTATTTTTCCAAGAACTTTTTGAAATGCCCTCATACGTGTGTAGAGAGAGGGGGAGATTTAGAGATGCCAGTTCGAAGTATCTCTTGTTTTGAGTTCAGTGTTCTGGCATACACAAAATTTAAGTGTTATGGTTTTTTGTTTGGTTTTTTGGTGGCTGGCCAGTATGAGGATCCACACTTGTGACCTTGGTGTTATTAGGCTGTTCAACTTAAATGTTTTTGAAAGGAAGACTTAATAGAAATGTCAAGATTGCATACTTGGGGGTAGATAGCATTGAAGTCATCCTGGGATTCCAAGGGAACCACCTGGAGAGTGTTTAACCTATAGTCAACAAAGCATAAGAAGTCCTTTGTTGAAAATGTTTGCTTTGGAGACCCTATAGTTGGAATTTATATCATTTGTTGCATAAGTCAAATTCATAATTCAAATCCTCTTGAATCTGTAATCAGATTTATGTAGCATGGGTTAGTTTAACTCTCTTTCTGAGGGAATGAGATCTACTGTATGAACTCAAATACTTAGACATTTTCTGTGTATCAGTGCTACCCTTCAGAATTTAAGTCAAAATTGGCTGTGTGCTTGTGAGATAGCTCAGCTATAATGTGTTATCATAACTGTTGCTCTTTTGAAATACCAGCCAGAGTTTTTCCTCTTAAGAGTTTATGTGTGAGGTGCTGGCTGGTTGGCTCAGTGGGTTAGAGTGTGGTGCTGGTAACACCAAGGTCCAGGGTTAGATGTCTATACCAGCCAGCAGCCAAAAAACATATAAAACTTGTGTTTGAAGTGCTTCGTCTCTCCCTCCTTTTTTTGGAAAATTTTTTACTGTAGTAAAATATATATAACAAAAATTGTTATTTTGAGCATTTTTAAGTGTACGGATCAGTGGTATTAATTACATTCACAGTATTTACAGCCATCACTACTGTACTATTTCCCAAACTTTCTCCTCACCCTAAGCAAAAACTCTGTATCTGTTAAGCAATAACTCCTCATTCTCCTCTTCCCCCAATCCCTGATAAGCTCTAAGCTGCTTCTGTTTTAATGAATTCACCTATTCTAGGCATTTCATGTAAGTGAAATCACAAATAGATGGCTTTTTGTGTTTGGCTTTCACTTTTTTTTTTTTGCAACTGGCTGGTAAGGGGAACCAAACCCCTGACCTTAGTGTTATAATACCATGTTCTTTTTATTTTATTTTTTTGTCTTTTTTGTGACCGGTAAGGGGATCACAACCCTTGGTGTGGTGTCGCCTGCACCGCGCTCAGCCAGTGAGCGCACCAGCCAGTTCTATATAGGATCCGAACCCGCGGCAGGAGCGTCGCTGCGCTCCCAGCGCCGCACTCTCCTGAGTGCGCCACGGGGCCAGCCCTATAATACCATGTTCTAACCAGCTGAGCTGGCCAGTCAGCCGTCTGGCTTTCATTTAGCATAATGCTTTCAGGGTTCATCCTTGTTATAGCATGTATCAGAACTTTGTCCCTATTTATGGCTAAATAATATTCCTTTGTATGGATATACCATTTTTTGCTTATACATACATCTGTTGATGGACATTTGAATTATTTCCACATCTGGCTATTGTGAATAATGCTGCAATGAACATTGGCGTAGAAATATCTGTCTGAGTCCCTGTTTTCAATTCTTGTGGGTAGGTACCTAGGATTGGGATTGGCTTGATAACTTTTTTTTTTTTTTTTTGTCTTTTTTTTCCGTGTCCGGCAACGGATCGCAACCCTCAGTGTCGCCCCCGGACCGGACCGGGCCCGGCAACGGATCGCAACCCTCAGTGTCGCCCCCGGACCGGACCGGGCCCGGCAACGGATCGCAACCCTCAGTGTCGCCCCCGGACCGGACCGGGCCCGGCAACGGATCGCAACCCTCAGTGTCGCCCCCGGACCGGACCGGGCCCGGCAACGGATCGCAACCCTCAGTGTCGCCCCCGGACCGGACCGGGCCCGGCAACGGATCGCAACCCTCAGTGTCGCCCCCGGACCGGACCGGGCCCGGCAACGGATCGCAACCCTCAGTGTCGCCCCCGGACCGGACCGGGCCCGGCAACGGATCGCAACCCTCAGTGTCGCCCCCGTACCGGACCGGGACCGGCAACGGGATCGCAACCCTCGGTGCTGCCCCCGCGCCTCGCTCAGCCAGTGAGCGGGAGCCGGTCTGTATGTGGGATCCAAACCCTCGGCGGGAGCGCCTCCGCGCTTCCCAAGTGGTGCACTAGCGCAGTGCGCCACCGGGCCGGCCTTGGCTTGATAACTTTTAACCATGTACTTACACACATAATAGTAAGTGGCCACTCATTGATCACACTGTGGAACATACAGCTGGTGTTTGAGTTCTTCAAAGCCCAAAAAGGACCTCACAAAATGCATAAACAAGATTTTATGCTCTTTACATATGAATTAACTCCTTAGTCACTGCTGCCCTCCATTTACATACATACATTTACACACACTTACACACTAGCTTTTAGAGGGAGTGTGACTTGCTTCTGTTGCTGTCCCTGACTTTGTAAATGAGCTGGTTGGGTTGTGAGAATGGTTGATGTAGTTTGAATGAGAAGAAAGTGTAGAAGAAGAGAAAGAGCCAAAGAGTATTAGACTACACGTCTAATGCTTGTTTCCAAAGCCTGAACATATTGGAAATAGAAATGTAGAAAGAGATAACTGAATCAAAAATAGGCATACTGACAACAGAGAAAAGAGAGAATTTTTCTCTTATGACTATCCATGTCCATCTTCTACAGGTTGAAAAAGTAACATATTAGTTGAGGGAACAAAGGAGAAAGCCCAGAAGGAAAAGAAAAAATTGGTAAGTAACCTATATAAAGTAATACCCTACTTTTTCATAGGTCAGATTTCTACAGAGTCTGCTTTCTTGTTTCTAGTTCAGAGCTCACATTGAATGGAAAGGGGTCTGTAAGTCACTAAAAGAGCTGTCACAAAGCCCATGACCCTTATTCTGTTGGAGAGGTCCTCCTTTGCATATGTTGACATAAAATTCTAATAATTATGGCTCACTGATTCACATCCCAAAACAGATTTAAAAAGAAAATTAGATGATGGTAGCTTATTGAAAGAGTTGGTCACATGACCACATTGATCAGTGATAATAGATAGCATGATGTCAAGGAAAACTAGCTCAAAAAACAGCAGTCTGGGACCATTTCGTGGTAGAAGGGCAAACAGTCCTGAAGACCTGTAGCCCCTGAAGGCATTCCAAGTTTACAGGAAAATATGAGTACAACTTATGATCATAATCACAACCCTGAACCATAAATGAAGGAGCATGTTCCTTGTCGGAAATTATGTAATTAACTTTAGAAACATTTTTATCAAACTGTTAAAATTAAAATGTATTTAGAGGGAAAGCATCTTAAAGATATATTTGAGAAAATGTAAGTATAGGGAACCCCTATTTCTTGCTTTCTATGTGAGGTATCCTTGTAATATTTTAATCTTTCTCATACTTTTCATTTTGGTTTAACATGTTTCAAGCAGTAGGTATTTTTCAGTTGATAGCAAGAAAGGGAAAATATGTTTTTACTTCTCTTCCCACAGTATAAACAGTGGCAAATGGCACTGATCCTTGGCAATTACTCTTCTGCAAATAAGTGCAATATGAACCCCTTCCTGATGAATAGCATCTTCTTATCTAAAGGACTTTGATTCTTAATGAATGCATAAGAAAAGGCCTTGTGACTTATGAAGAAAGAGAGGCAACAGTGGCAACAGCTTTCCCCAGGCAGTGATTATTGTAGCTAAGTCAAGTCTGAAACAATGGAGAGTGAAGTCACACACTGCTTGACTCATTTCGGTGTAACTCAAATGGTTTTATTGTACAGAATGGGCCTTTTTGATGCTTGTCTAATAAAGTTTTGATTAAAATGGAATAAAATACAGAAAGAAACCATCTGTTTGTAGAAAAGAATTTTATTTGTTGGTAACCAGTACATCAATTCTAATTCCTTTATTGGGAATTAAGAGTATTTGATTTTAGGGTTGGGGAAACCTTAAAGAATATATCATTCAACTAGCTTTCTGATCTGCAAAATTCACTCTGGATAACATGATAAGGTTTGAGCTGAATCCTTGGGGCAAGGACCCTCCCCTCCTCACCAGTATGAGACAACTCATATGAGTATTGTTGAGAAATTCTTTCTGTCAAATCTCTCCCCCTATTATTTCTGCACTCACAGATCTTAGTACAACTCCTTGGGAGTGATCTAATAAAAGTTGATTTTTAAATAAACCCATTTATTAGTTTTGTTGACTTTTGAAAAGTACCTGTTATAAAAGTTTTCAGTGGTTTTCAAATCTGTTTCAGTTGTCAAGTCTTGTCCCTTTCTATGAAATACCTCTTCGGTACCTAAGTATTAACGTTACCATTGTGTGATTATACATTTTTTTCTGTATGTAGCACAAAGCCAGTTTCTATTCCATTAATATAAATGTTTTTATTCTATATCTTCTGTGATTTAGTTGTTTTTTTGTTGTTTTTGTTTTTTTGATGGCTGGTCAGTATGAGGATCTGAATCCTTGACCTTGGTGTTATCAATACTGCGCTCTAACCAACTTAGCTAACCAGCCAGGCCGTGATTTAGTATTTAATTTCATTAGGTTTAATTAATTATTAATTGATAGCTATCTCCAAAGCAAATCTAACGATTCATTTGTTTTCTTCTTATTCTTTCCTTAATATATCTGACTTTTATCTGAAGTTTTTAAATTCATTTTCACCCTTAGAAACAAGCAGGACATTGTGTTAGTTGTGGTTTTTCTGACTTTAATTCCTTTTATTAAGTAAAATATTGGGACAGTAACCAAATGGAAAGCTTCAAGTGGTAATGTATGATATTTTCAGAGAAGTTAAAAGTAAATACTGTTTTTAATTTTTAATAGTTAATATTGTTTTGGGCCAGCCTGTGGCTCACTCGGGAGAGTGTGGTGCTGATAACACCAAGGCCACGGGTTCGGATCCCATATAGGGATGGCTGGTTTGCTCACTGGGTGAGCGTGGTGCTGACAACACCAAGTCAAGGGTTAAGATCCCCTTACCAGTCATCTTTTAAAAAAAAAAGAGTTAATATTGTTTAAATAATGTGCATTTCCTAAAACTAGAAGTGTGTGAGCTGTGTTAATAGAAATATATATGTATACATACTGAGGGGAAAAAAAACTGAACACAAAATGCTATGCAAATATGTGTTTTATCTTGCAGTAACCAACCTCCCTAATGGCCCCATCCTCACCTCCTAATATTCACGCCCTGTGTAGTCCCCTTGCACATTTCATCAGCGTTGGTCTGTATGACCATTAAAATATAGGGGAGTGACAGTGTTTGACTTACAAGGCTAAGTCTTAAAAGACATTGGTGCTTCTGCCTTGCTCTTATTGGATTGCCCACTCTGGAAGAAGCCAGCCACCATGTAAAGACATTCAAGCCCTGTGGAAAGTCCATGTGGGGATCAGCTGAGGCTCCCTGCTCACAGCCAGCAACAACTTGCCAGCCATTGAGTGAGCCATCTTGGATGTGGGTCCTCCAGCCCCAGTCACCCTTCAGATGACTGCAGCCCAGCCTACATCTTGACTACAATTTCATGAGAGACCCTGAGCCAGAACTACCCGATTAAATCACTCCTAAATTCCTGAACCATGGAAACTGCGAGATAATAAAATTTTTTGTTGTTTTAAGCTACTAAGTTTTAGGGTTATTTGTTATACGCCAATAGATAACTAATGCACAGCATACTGAAATATTTTTAATTCCCTTTTTTTTTTTTTTCTGGCAACTGGCTGGTACAGCCATTGAACCCTGGACCTGGGTGTTATCAGCACCATGCTCTAACCAATTGAGCTAACCAGGCAGCCCTAAAATATTTTTAGAAGAGAACTTTGAGAATGTAAACAATATTTAATGTCTTTTAGGGTTTATCACAGTTTTAACAAATCGAAAGTGTTTTGCTTAAAAAAAAGTTCAATTTAGCTACAGAACTAATAGGTTTAGGGAAATAGAATTCTAGTTTCTCCTAAAACAAATCAATGACTACATTAAGTATCTATTAATTACATTCTCTCTTAAAAATCTGTTTATTTGTGAAAGTGTAATTTCTCCTTTTAATGTCATTTGCAGTTTATTTCCATTGTCAGTTTCTGTTGATCACCACCTTGGGCATTCTTCTAGATGCTTGAGCTACCTCAGTAAACAAAAAGATTCCTACTCTCGAGGAGCTTATGTTCTGTCAGAGGAACACAGAAAATAACCATAAAAGATAAACCTCCTAGTATGTTAGAATGTGACAAATGGTGTGGAAAAAAAGAAAAAGTGGATCAGAGTAAGGGGAATTGAGAAAGCAGGCATAGGTGGGGATCACGAGAGGGAGGGAAGTTAGTTATACTAGTAAAAGTAGACCTCAAGGCTGGCCGGTTAACTCAGTTGGTTAGAGTGCAGCCTTGTAACACCAAGGTCAAGGGTACCATTCCCAGTACTGGCCAGCTGCCAAAAAAAAAAAAATGTAGGCCTCAATAAGTAAGTGGCATTCAAACAACGATGTGAAGGAGTTACAGGAATTTATCGAGTGGATGTGTGGGAAAAGGTTCTAGGCAATGGGGACAGTTAGAACAAAGGCCCTGAGGTAGGAGCATGTATGACATAAGCATAGAAGTCAGTGTGGGGGCAGCGAGTAAGGTGAAAACCACTAGTAGATGGCGTCAGAGATGTAATGGGGATGAAAGCAGAGCAGGTGGATCCATGAAAGCTATTTTGGGGACCTTGTCACTGTGAGGGAAATAGGGAACCATTGCTGGTTTCGCACGGAACATAGACATGCTCTAACTTACATTTCAAAGGGATGATTTGGTTGCTTGTTAAAAATAGATTCTAGGGGAGCTGACTGGTTAGCTCACTTGGTTAGAACATGGTGCTGATAACACCAAGGTCAAGTTTTTAGATCCCGTTACTGGCAAGCCACCAAGGAAAAAAAACCAAAGATTTTAAAAAAAAGTTAGACTCCAGGGGAGTGAAGATAAAAGGGAGATCTGTTAGGACAGTATTAGTAAATCCCAGGAGAGATGGTGGTGGCTTGGGCCAGGGTAATAGTGATGAAGTGATCAGAAATGGTCAGATTCTGGAAACGTACTCAATCAGAAGGAAACCGAGATCTTCAAAAGCTCTTGATAGGGTATAGGATAGAGATTAGATGTCCTGATGCAAGTCTAATTTTCCAGCCTCATCTCTGACTGCTCTCTGCTTTACACTCTCCTCCCCACCCCAATAACCATTTTTCCCTAGAGCTATAGGAGATGACCCCTCCTAGGTGGCTTAGTGATTTAAGACAGTGGCTCTGGAATTAAACCATCTGGGTTTGATTTCTGGTTCTTCACTTACTACTGTGTGGTCTTAAGTGACTTAGTTTTTCTAAGCCTCAGTTTCCTAATTTATAGAATGGGTATGTTAACAATAGCACCTAACTTGCAGAGTAGTATTGTGATTAAATGAGATAATCCATGTAAAATACTTAAAATAGTGCTGGCATGTATTAAGTTCTCTATAATTATCTCAGATTGTGTTTCATAGTCTTTCCTCTCTATTAAATGCTGACCCCCCTTGGAAAAGAGCGGTGCTGATAAATGCTGACCCTCCTCTGCTATACCCTCCTTCACTGTAGTCTTCTACTTTTTGTTTTTGTTTTGTTTCTCAATCCATATGGCAAAAATTCTTGAGGAAATTTTAAAATGAAATGAAATCAGACTATCCATAATTACCCTATCATCTGTTTTCATCTTTTTATTTTTATTTGTTTTTATTTTTTTAATTTTGGCAGCTGGACAGTGCAGGGATCGAACCATGGACCTTGGTATTTTCATCTTTTTATAATCCCTCTGGCCTTATTCATGTAGTTGTTTCTGTTCATTTTTCATAATCACTTCAGATGTCATCTCATGATGCCTTTCTGAATCCTCTAGATAGGGTAGTTCTGTGTTTTGGGTTCCTTTAGCATTTTTATGGTTAACTTTAAAAGGTGTGGTTATTGATGTGTATGTTAAGTCTGTCACCTCTGCCAGACTCTTAGCATCTTGAATAGAAAGGTCTGTTTTATTCACTTTTACTTCTCTGGCACCTAGTAGTTAGTAGGCATCAGTAAACATTTGTAGAATTAGACAATTAAGAAGTCCCAACAAGCCTCCCTACTGCCAGATTCATATTTGTGACACTCCCTTGTTCAAAATATTCAATAGCTTCCTATTGCCTGCAGAGTAGTCTAAACTCCTTAAGGGCTGGCCAGTTAGCTCAGTTGGTTAGAGTGTGGTGCTAACACCAAGTCCAGGGTTTGATCCCTGTGCTGTCCAGCTGCCCCCCCCAAATTTTTTTAAAATATAAACTCCTTATGGGCCGGCCTCGTCGCTCACTCAGGAGAGTGCAGGGCTGGTAGCACCAAGGCCGCGGGTTCGGATCCTATATAGGGATGGTTGGTGCGCTCACTGGCTGAGCGTTGGTGCAGACCACACCGTGCCAAGGGTCAAAAAAATAAAAAACTCCTTAGCTAAATATTTCATGTGTTCTGCTATTTGACTTCAATCTGCCTTTCCAAATTTATTTCCTCTTAAAATTAGTCAAAAGGATCCATTCCTTGTGGGCCCCCAACCCATTTTCATATTCGTGTCTTGATTTATACTGCTTATTTTTCCTGAAAAGCACTCCTTTCCTGTCCTAATTCATTTCCCTCCTCAGGACCCTCCTCAGATACCACCTTTTTTCACAAAGCCTTCTTGATCGTCTCAGGTGGACATAATCTCTCCCAACTCTGAAGTTTCAGGGCATGATAACTGTGCTACTTGTCACATTTTCACTTTATGGAAGTATTTTATGGACATGTATTGTTTTTCCAACTTATGTAGTTTCTTAAAGGGCATGTCTAAGTCTAAGGTGATTCATCTTTGCATGCTGTACTTTTAAGTAGCAGTAGGCAACTGATAATTTCTGGAATGGCCAAATGAGTGAATTAATATGTGAATACACAGGCATCCTGGAGTAGCACCCCTATCCATGGCCTGGTTTGGAGGGGATTAGGGAGTTGGGGGTGTGATACATAGGCCATAGTGAAACACTGAGAAAGAGGGTACTCCCTGCCCTAACACTTCTGTGTGCATGTTCTGTTAGCCCAATTGTACCAGGTCTGTTCAGGACACAATTATTTTTTTAATTTTTTTTTAGTTTTTTAAGTGTATTTATTTGTTTAATTTACACATATCAATTGTATATATTTATGGGGTAGGGTGTGATGTTTCAATACATACGTACAGTGTGTAATAATCAAATTAGGGTAATTAGCATATCCATCACATCAAACATTTATCATTTCTTTGATGTGAGAACATTCAGAATCCTCTCTTCCAGCTATTTTGAAATATACAATATATTTTTTGTTAATCATAGTCACCTTACTGTATAATGGAACACTAAGATTTATTTGTCCTGTCTAACTGTAACTTTGTACCTATTGATCAATCTCTTCCTGTTTTTTCTCCTTGCCTCCTCCTATCATCCTAGGTTTCTTTTTTTTTTTTCTTTCTTAATTTTATTTTGTCGATATACAATGAGGTTGATTATTGTGGCCCATTACCGAAACCCCCCTCCCAACTCCCTCCCACCCAACAATGTCCTTTCTGTTTGCTTGTCGTATCAACTTCAAGGAGTTGTAGTTGTTAAGTCTTCTTCTGCCCCCCCCCCGGGGGTTTGTGTGTGTGTGTGTGTGAATTTATTTATTTATTTTTAGCTCCCACCAATAAGTGAG
>NW_007726436.1:991053-994038 GCF_000696425.1 Galeopterus variegatus
TGGTATGTCAGTGCGGTTTTGATTTGCATTTCCCGGATGCTGAGTGATGTTGAGCATTTTTTCATATGTCCGTTGGCCATTCGTATATCTTCCTTAGACAAATGTCTTTTTAGCTCTTTTGCCCATTTTTAAAATTGGGTTGCTTGGTTTTTTTTCTTGTGAAGTTGTTTGAGTTCCTTGTATATTCTGGATATTAATCCTTTGTCAGATGTATATTTTGCAAATATTTTCTCCCACTCTGTTGGTTGTCTTTTAACTCTGTTAATTGTTTCTTTTGCTGTGCAGAAGCTCTTTAGTTTGATATAATCCCATTTGTTTATTTTTCCTTTGGTTGCCTGTGCTTTTGGGGTCATATTCATGAAGTCTGTGTCCAGACCTATTTCCTGAAGTCAGGACACATTTATGTCTCATGTGTTCCAGGCCCACTACTTGGCTTTGGGAATACAAAAGATATCATGCACACCCACCTTAGATACCTTTCAGATAGCAAGGTGTTCCAGGGCTCTGGCCCTTTGTATTGGGTGTGTAGGTCCCACGTTATATCCCCAAACGAGGCATTACTCACTGTGCTAAAATCTGTCCAGAGTAACCTTATTAGACACACCTTGGTTTTGTTTGACTTACGCACTGGGTGGTTTGGCTATATCCATTCGCATAGTTCTATTTACTGTTTAAAAATTTTATTCTAGTTACATTTTAAACTTGCCTATGTTTAATGTTTAACTCTTTTAAAGCCAGCTTTGCTGTAGAGCTTAGATGAATTGGCAGTGGGTGCTTTTACATCTCACTGTTTTCAGACCTTTTGGTGGACCTTTCTGGTCACCTATCCCATTCCATTATTTCTCATTGTTGGGAAATACTGTGTCATTTTATTCAAGTCAATCAATATTGATATTTGCTTAGGGAGGGAATAGAAAGATATAATCAGATGTCACCATGGAACCCTGCAAGGAAAACAAGTCTACTTCTTTTGAAATTTGATTTAGTGCCTCCAGACAATCCTTCCTCACACCTACCGTCTTTATTTCGGTACACCTCTATATTCCAGCCATACTGAGCTCTTAATACTTGAAGTTCTCAGAATTCTCCTGTGTCACTTCCCCAGGATAATTTCTACCTCTGATACAGAATCCACCTTAGGCCTCTCATCCCTCAAGAAGCCTCCCATTCCCTTCCCACCTCCACTCTTCTCCTTCCTGAGTTACTTCTTCCTTACATCCTTTCCTGTAGCACCCTTGTGTATTTCCATCAGAGAATTTATTCACAGTACATTATAGCCATTGGTTTACTTGTCTGTTTTTTATAATAAACCGAAGTCTTCCCCAAGAGCTCTATATCTGATTCTCTTTGTATATCTAGAACCTAACACAGTGTCTGGTATATATTTAGATACTTAATAAATGCTTATTAATTAGACAATTCAATATCCAGCTTTCTAAATTGCATCTCAGAGATAGAAGCTATCAAGAAGAGCTATTAACTTTTTTAACACAGGATTCAGTTCCTATCCTAAGCAATTTCTGCCCCATGAGCAATAATTCTACCAGTTGGCACTTAACTGTCATAAAAACAGATGAACCACACAATTGTGTACCTAGAGAAAGGACGTGTAAGGGAGGAGTGAAGGGGAGTGAGTTAGCAAAATGCCACACAGTTAGTTGCTAACTAGCACAAAGGTGGACAAGGTTCATGAAGCTAGTGTGATTCAGCAGAGCTGAAACAGGAGCAAAGAGCAAAAGGCTACTATCAGTGAAAGCCAGGATTCATGGGGAACAGGCGGACACGAGCAGGTGAGCACCCAAGGGGATTACGGTCTCTCAGGCTCTGGGTAATATGGAAGAAGGGAAGCCAGAATGTGAAGCTCTGCAAAGGCTGAGTAGGGAGGAATAGTGTTTACTGCAGGTATAAAGAGACACTGGAAAGACCTTAAAAGGAGTTGGGCATAGTGACAAACACTTGCTGGCACCAAAACTGTAAAAGAAAAGAATTGAAGAGGGGGCTTTGCTGGGAGTGAATAAGAGATAGTGAGAAAACCAATTCTGAAAAGGGTAGATTTAAATATACTGATGGAGGGGCTGGCCGGTTAGCTTAGTTGGTTAGAGTGCAGCCTTGTAACACCAAGGTCATGGATTTGGATCCCCTTATGGCCAGCTGCCATAAATAAATAAATATACTGATGTATACTCCCCAGTCCATAAAAAGTAAAGTTGACTGTCTGCCTTGTTTTGAGTAGCATATAAAACGACATACTTGACACATGTGGACAAATGTCACCTTTATGTAACTGACACATTTGGAGAAACAGTCCTTCCTTGGAAGCTTGAAATCATGATCTTCCAATGGCTAGGTAATTAATCGGCAGGTGTTATATTCTTGTTAAACAGGTGAGATCTAGTGCCTGAGTTATTGGATCACTGTTTATCCTTTCGGAGTATGTATTCAACACCGACTATGTGCTTGCACTGTTCCAGCACCAGGAACATAGTAGAAACAAAAATTCCTGCCTATGTATAGCTCGGGTGGGGATGGGGGTTGGGGTAAATGGAATACAAAAGTAAACAAAACTAGTAAATTATATAGTATGTTAGAAGGTGAGAAGTGCTATGGAGAAAAGTAAACAGAGAAGGAGGATAAAATGTGCAGTGGCCAGGTGGGTTGTATTTTCAAATAGAGTGGTCAAGGGAGGTCTCACTGAGAAGGTGACATCTGGGCAAGGTTTTAGTAAAGTAAGCAAGTTGTGCAGTCTGGGGTTATGTAAAATAGGATGCCATTCTATGAACTCTAAATTGTAAGCCCTTCTAATACCGTTCTAAAAATAGCTGATCTTAAAGAAAAGTGAGGTTGGGTGGGTGTTAGAAAGTAGTTGCTGAGGGCTGGCCCAGTGGCGCACTGCTGCAGTGCGCCACTTGGGAAGCGCAGCGGCGCTCCCGCCGAGGGTTCGGATCCCACATACAGACCGGCTGCTCACTGGCTGAGTGAGGAGCG
>NW_007726436.1:995038-1043324 GCF_000696425.1 Galeopterus variegatus
TCACTGGCTGAGTGAGGAGCGGGGGCAACGCCGAGGGTTGCGATCCCGTTGCTGGTCCCGGTCCGGTACGGGCGCGACACTGAGGGTTGCGATCTGTTGCCGGTCACGAAAAAAGACAAAAAGACAAAAAAAAAAAGAAAGTAGTTGCTGAGAGCAGAAGGGGCATTTTATGTGTGCATCATTTGCCTTCTGTAAAATCTATTGTTTGGTTTTACACTGAACACCTGGTATGACTGTGCAGTTGTTACTCCATGAATACAGGTACCTAGAATGTGTTTTTTTTCCCCCTTGAAATCTTCTTTGGAAGAAAACAAATGTTTGCTTAATGGAAATAGAAGCTGGAGAGGTTTTTCAGAAACCACAGTAATATATAAAATACGAGTGAACCCTGAAAAAGCTACAGTCACAGAGATGGAAAAAAGCTTGTGCTTGGAGCACCTCTAATATACTTCCTGAGGGCGAAGAAGGACCAAGTGTTGAACAAACCAAGTGTCCATTAATACTCAGATATTCTGAAAGGTTGCTTCTGTTCTCAGTTATTTAGATTGATTACATGACCAGCCTGTTCTCTGTTGAAGAAGAATCAGCCAAAGGGAGTGATTTAAGATATGGGCATGGGCTGGCTGGTTGGCTCAGTTGAGCACAGCCTTGTAACACGAAGGTTAGGGGTTCAGATCCCTGTACTGTCCAGCCGCCAAAAAATAAATAAGATGTGAGTATGAATCTGGCCAGGAAGCTACCCTGTCTCAATCACTGATTTCCTGGGATGAGGTTTCCTCTGTTTAGATTCTAAGAGTTGAACAATTTTGTTTGTTACTTTTCTAACCAATAGCTCTCATTCTTAACTACAGGATAGAAGTTCAGCCTAGTGTTCAAGTGGGTGATTCAAACTTTGCTGTTGTAGTGCCTCAGATCAACTCTAGTTATTTTAAATATTTTAAAATTTTAAAACTTTAATTTGTTTTATTTTATGTAATATGTCACCTGTGGGTAGGGAGGCATTTTGATAAAACATACCCTATATCATCAACAGACTTGAGAATGACTGAAAACCCTTAATCTATATTCCAGATATACCAAGTATTCTGTTAGAGTTAAAGGGACTGGGAAATGGGAACTTTGGAATCAGATCTTGTCATTTAGCCAGTAACCATGATTTGCACAAGAGATCCAGAGATGAAAGCTGGATCAGGAGACCCAAAACTGTTTTGAACAAAGTACATATGGGGCATTTAAGGAGGCCTTAACTGTTAGAGGATAGATATGGCATTATTCATTAATACCAGGAGGAAATATAACCTAGAGCAGAGAAAATATAGCCTTGCCAGCAGACAATTGGCAATGTTTGAAGACATTTTTGGTTGTCACAACTGGAGGGATAAGGGCGGGAGGAAGGTGTGCTACTGACATCTAGTGGGTGGAGGCCAGGGATGCTGCTAAACATCCTACCATGTACAGGATGGCACCCACAACAAAGAATTATCTAGCCCAAAATGTCAATAGTGCTGAGATTGAGAAACTTTGACCCTGAAGAACTTCAGTTCTCCTTTATAGGTGAGGTCATAGGACATAGCCTGAGCTTTATAGCAGACCAGCTACAAATCACTAAAACAAAAAGCACTTAATTTTTTGTTTGTTTCTTATTTAATGTCCCTCCAGGAAAAAAGAAGAAAAAAGTTACTACTAAAGCAACCAGGTAGAATGGATTCCATTATTCCATTGAACACTGCCAAGTGTTTTTAAAACATGTTCAAGAACATTCAAACTCACTATAATGGCTTTATTGCAGAATGATGCCAAAACAAACAAACAAACAAACAAACAAACGAAAAACAGCTTCCTGTACATTTTATTTTATAAAATTTTTTTTAAAAATGTATTTCTCAGTAATAATAACAAAGCCATTCTTTCCTTTCACTTTCTACAACCTCAGTCCTGGAAAAACGCTATAAAAGATGTTACATAATATTTGAACAATGCATTGTAATTTAAGAGAGAAAAAAATCTTATATATATATGTGTGTGTGTATATATGTATATACACACACACACTATCTCATTTGCTTTTCCTAGGAACCATGGAAGGGAGGGAGGGCAGATACTCTTATTCCCATTTTACAGGTGAGGAAGTAGAGTCTCAGAGAGGCTAAGTGAAAAGAGGCTCTCTTCACTGTTTTCCCTGTAACTTTGCTCTAGGTTTTCAGCAGCATTTGTATCTAACCTACCATAATATACAAATCCAAAACAAATAATGCTGAGCACACTACACTTCATGTCTCTGCTACACATTAGGAAATATGGTCAGTAACTTGCTATGAGGGAGGCATTGTGGAATCAGGGGAAGAAGTTGGTTCTGAGAGTAAGGACTGATTTCTGATCCAGATTTCACCACTGACTTGCTTTATGACTTTCAGCAAGTCATAGAACCTTTCTGTCTTAATTTGCCCATCTGTCCTAACTTCTTATGGATACATGGCCTGAAACCTGGGAGGCTGTTGTTAAAACCATAATGGTTTACTTAAGTGTTTTAAATTAGGTTGATTTATTTCCTTAAATGTGGTCATATGTGCAAGCCTCCGGCAATATTGTTGATCACAGATGGCAATCCAGTGGCCTAACTTCTGAAGGCTGTGAATATCCCAATGATAAGGACTTTATAACTTCTTTGTAACTTTATAACTTTCATTCAGAAATTGAAGCTTCTGATCTATCAGTCAAAAACAAGGAAGGGAAGAAAGCAGGGAGGATGGGGTATTTACTATATAAAGGCAAAATCATCAAAATGGAAAGATTAGACTCAACAATAAAAGTGGGTGGCAGAGAGCCTTTAAGTATGTGAGATACACCCTACAATTAAAAGCAAAGCATGGGAAAATATTTTTTAAATCCCAGTTTCCTTTTGGAACCAGATACCCTTCAGAAAAGTTGCTGAGAACCTATATCACCCTGGTTTAGCTTGTTGGACTGGATATTAGAAATAGAGAAGAGACACCACAGGGGTGGGATTTATATAATGGATGTTTCTTCTTTTACGGGTGTAACCAAAACAGCCAATTGGTCTAATCTTGTGTGTCTTTATCCTATAAGCCACTGCAGGTGTATAAGCAGCACTGCTTCTGCAACAAAAGCCTAGACCCAACCACATCTTGGGAAGAGAATGGCCACATCCTGGGGTGCAGTCTTTTTCATGCTGCTGGTGTCCTGTGTTTGCAGCTCTGTCTTCCACAGAGACCAGCACACTTGGTTTGAGGGAGTCTTCCTGTCTTCCATGTGCCCCATCAATGTCAGTGCCAGCACCTTATATGGAATTATGTTTGATGCAGGGAGCACTGGAACGCGAATTCATGTTTACACCTTTGTGCAGAAAATACCAGGTAAGTACAAATGGGACCCTCACCAAAGTTTATAAATCCACACTTTAGCATCTTTTCACAGAAACAAATGTGCTGAGAGTGTGTAATGTGAATTACAGAATCTTACAGCTAGTGAATGTCTTTCTTTAGAGAATACTTTGGACTATAATTGAACACATGATTTAATTCAATGTGAAATTAAGAGAGATTTGGGCTGCCTATAGTCTGAAACCCATGTGACCAAGAAGTATAGCTATAATTTGTCCTTCCTCTTCTCTAAAGGTGGTTAATACTCCAGGGGTTTAAACATTGAGAATGCTGGGAGTGGTCTTCCGAGAAGGGTCACATGAGAATTTCATTGCCATCCTTGGAGAAGGGGCTGAGGGGACCCTGAAGATTAACTTTTTCTGAATTGTCAGTGTTGTTTCCTCAGGTTACCTACTGAGCCTGGGGAAAATAGTAGGAGCTGGGTGTCTACCAGAGAAATGGCAGAGGGACCTTCAAGGGTTGCCTGTCGCCCTCTATTCCCCTTTCCTAATATTCCCGCATGACATTCCTCACAAGTGGGATTGTTTGGAATAGCTTGGGAGAGAAGCAGGTTGTCTAGTAAGTTATATGAAAACTTACAGAGTCCACTATCTGAAGCAGCCTAACTTTTGGTAATCAGCTATCTCTTTTCTGTTTTGTTCCATGAACAAAATAGGACATCTTCCAATTCTGGAAGGGGAAATTTTTGATTCTGTGAAGCCAGGACTTTCTGCTTTCGTAGATCAACCCAAGCAGGTGAGTTTCTTATGATTCAGTATTTAGATTCTCAATGCCTTGATAACTTGACCACACCACTGCTGTTAAATATCTCATGCTATTCATCAGTGATATTGAGGTCATCTTCAAGATCAATTTTCTCTCCTCGTAATTGTAATTGTATGCCCCAGGCTTAGTAGGGATGGGTGGAAGGAGGCTAGAAAATAGATTGTGGTCATGCAGAGATGACACCAGCTTTTAGAAGATTGCTCCTTGTGTATTTACTGTTTAAGATTTTGAGTTGAAGCCATCAACTTCATTGGTTAATATAAACACAGAAGACAGAAATGTTCCATGAGGTATGAAGTTTAAACATAGCAATTGAGGGGATGGGGACCCCCTGAATTTGATTTCATAGTGCCCTAGTATAGGATCGAATCATGCCTATACCCTAGAAATTAGGCAACAACCAATGATGACAAAAATTTGAGGTAGTAAAGAATGAATGGGGAGTTTGTGGTGACTGTAATTCACAGTTGAGCACCCACAACATACTACAACCAGTGTGTCTGAGGCCATGCTGAAGTAGAATAGAATAAGGCAGAATGTTGAACTTTGGTAGCAGATGTAAGGGTGGTATTATTCAGTGTCACAAGAATAAGCATTACCCAAAGGAAAACTTAGGTTAAAAATGGTTCAAGCTTGAAGAACTGAGAGGATGTATTTTCTCAGCTCAAAAGCACATGAAATGGCAAATGTGCTAGAAAATTAGGAGCTGTTGAAAGCAACTGCGTTATCAGAAACTGAATTGACATTTAGAAAAGATGATTGTGTTGTATTTGCTAATAATAATGATTACAGGACAGTGTGTTGTCAGAATAAATGTTCACTCAGGGAAACAGTGGATTTAAAATAATTTTTTTCCTTTATCATATATTGAGCATCTACTGTATGCCATGCATGTAGGTGCTGGGGTAGCGAAAAAGAGCCTGACATGTTCTGTTCTTAAGGAGATCACAAAAAGTGTAGGATGATAACAACTGCAGCTAGCATTTGTATGGCAACCACATGCACTCCGCCTCATCTAATACACACAGTGGTTTAATGGTGGTGTGAAGTGTATCTCCCATCTCACACCTAAGGAAACCAAGCCCCAGGAAGGCCAGATGACCTATGTTAGGCTACAGGGCTAGCAAGCAAGTCTTCTGACTCCAATTCCTGTGTTTCCTTCATTATACCCAACTTTCTGGCCTAAGGCTAATTTATATGAGACATAAAATAACAATCAACTAAAATGACAAAACTATAAAAGAATAATTTTTATTTTGACTATCAAAATGAAATTGATTCTCCTTCTTCGAAGTGGTTCACTTCTCTAGGTTTCTGCTCTTACAGAGCAGAGAGGTTGGAACCCTCTGCCACCTCGCTCCTGTTGTGCCCCCAAAGTGTGTTGAAGGAATAGACTAGTATCTCTAAATGGACTGTTCATTGGATGAATGGGTCATCTCTTTTGGAGGGTGCTGAAACTGTTCAAAGACTCTTAGAGGTGGCCAAAGACTCAATCCCCCGAAGTCACTGGAAAAGGACCCCACTGGTCCTGAAGGCAACGGCAGGACTGCGCTTACTACCAGAACAGAAAGCCCGGGCTCTGCTCTTTGAGGTAATTTTTGAAATCTGCATCTCAGATAATTCTGTCTTTTTCCCTGTATGATTATTTTCTTTATGAGCTTTTAGCCCTTTGGAGTATAACTGCTACCTTTAGTATTGCACCATTGCTAAAGCACTATGATGACTCTGGGCTCTTGTTAGTTATTTGCATTTTGAACCGTCACTCTCAAATTTATAGAGCTTTTCCTGGAAAGTTTGAAGTACTTCCTGTCCATGGTATTCTTAATTCTTCTAACTTTTTAAAGTAGAATTATAGAAATTGTTTTTAATCAACTTTATTGTGGTAAACTTACATACAATGAAATGTATCTATTTTAAGTGTACAGTTAAATGAGTTGTGACAGATATAGAAGTTTCCTCATGTCCCTTTATAGTTAGTTTTCCTCACCCCTGAAATGAGGCAACCACTGATCTACTTTCTGTCACTACAGATAAGTTTTGCTTATTCTTACAGTTAATGTAAATGGAATCATACGTTTATATTCTTTTTTGTATGTCTGCCTTTTTTTTCCTCAGCATAAAGCTTTTGAGAGAAATAATGGAATTTTAAAGTTTGAAAGATTTTTAAAGGTCATGTATTCAACTCCCTTCTTATTCAGATCAAAAATTTATGTAGCTCAGTTGGTTAGAGCATAACACCAAGGTCCAGGGTTTGATCCTTGTACTGACCAGCTGCCAAAAAAAAAAAGAAAAAAAATTTAAGTATTGAGAGTTTTGTTAAGCTTAATATTTAAGTTTATTGTACATATTTATTGTGCAATAAACATTAAATTAAGATTTAAATTTCATGTTGTGAAGAATATTTATAGGCAGAATCCCATTATTACAAGAGAGTTTTGTTAAGCTTAATATTTAAGTTTATTGTACATATTTATTGTGCAATAAACATTTAAATTAAGATTTAAATTTCATGTTGTGAAGAATATTTATAGGCAGAATCCCATTATTACAAAAAATCATAGCAAAAAAGGATTTTGTATTATAGATTTGCTAATTTAGCCCTCTAAATTCAATTTTCCTTTGACTGTCAGGACAGAGGGCTTAAGTCCCTTGTCCAAGGACAAGCTGCCTAGCATATTGTGTGAGAATCTGAATCCCAATTCCTCATCCATCCATCCATTCCATCATTCTATGTATGAGTGCTTACTAGTAGTACTGGGTGCTGTTGAAGTTCTGGGGACACATATAGCAGGGAAGCAGGGAACAAAAAAGACAAAACAGTCCCTGCCCTCCTGGAGCTTACATTCTTGTTTCAGGGAGACAGAAAATAAACAACTAACAGATCAATACAAAGTATGTCAGGTGCTGTAGATGTTATGGAGAAAAAGAAAGCAGGATAATGCAGGCTGGGAATGCTGGTGGTGGTGTGGGGGAGATGCTTTTTTAAATAGGGCAGTCAAGGAAGCTCTCTTTGATAAGATTCATTTGCTCAGAGATCTGAGGAGAACGAAAGGACAAGTTATGTAAGACATTTTGAGAGGAATATTCCAGGCTAAAGAAACAGCAGGTACAAAGGCCAGAGGCAGGAATGTGCTTGCTGTGCTCAGAAAGCATCCAGAAGGAGGTCAGCTCAGCTGGGGGGTGGGGGTGGGGATTGAGTGCTGAAAGGGAAGTAGGAGATGAGGTCAGAGAGGTGGAGGGCAGGGGTGGGGGAATTTATCATGTTGCCACTCAAAGGCCAGTACAAAGACTTTGGCTATTTCTCTAAGAAGGAAGCCACTGGAAGGCTTTGACCTAACGAGAGACATGATCCTACACCTATTTTAAAAGCACCATTCTGTCTGCTGTGTTGAGAACAAACTGTGGGGCAGGGGAGAGGAGTGGAGAAGGCAAGAGCAGAAACTCTTTCTGTGCTTATTTCTTTTTGCTCACCTGTCTTCCCCTTTAAAGCTTGCTTATAGATCACTTAATTGGCTTTTCCTGATTTGAAACAGGGTGCAGAGGTCACCACATGATGTGTTTCATCCCATCAAAAATGAGAACAGCAAATAGACTAGAGTTTTTTCTATTGCTATATGGAGAATCTTTTTTATCCCCATGATAATCACATAAAAATAAAAACACCCATATCATTGGCCTTATTTATGGAGAGTCAAGAGTATTTGTGCTGGATCTTCATTCCCATCTCCTAAAATGGGATTCCATAAGTCTACATCTGGGGTGTCCCTAGATTCTAGAGGCCCCAGCCATCTGTCAGGATCCAACCAGGGCTGATAGCAGAGTACCTCAGCTCTTGGACATGAGCTCTTTCACAGGATGCATCCATCTGCTCATCTATGAAGCGGAGTGGGGGCCAGCCCGTGGCTCACTTGGGAGAGCGTGGTGCTGACAACACCAACTCAAGGGTTAAGATCCCCTTACCGGTCATCTTTAAAAAAAAAGAAATGGAGTGGGAGGCAGTCCAGTTAGCTCAGCTTGTTAGAGAGTGGTGCTGATAACACCAAGGTCTAGGGTTCAATCCTTGTACTGGCCAGCTGCCCCCCCCAAAAGAAAGAAAGAGAGTAGGAAAGGCTCCTCCCAGCGTCTAGAGTATGTCCAGATAGAAGTTATCAGGTTTTTAAAAAATTTACAGGATACTGATTTGGGCTAGCAGGGTCAAATATATGCCCTTCCCTAGGTCCAGTTCACCTATAAATTTAAATGGTTTTGTTGAGCTTTACTTTTCTTTTTTTTTCAGCTTGCCAGTATAGGGACTTGAGTTTATGACTTTGGTGTTACCAGCACCATGCTCTCTCAATGGAGCTAACCAGCAAGCCCAAGGTTTACTTTAAAGTGAAAGGAAGCCCAGTGTTTGTGTTTTTGCAAGAAACTTAATGAGTTGCCTAGTTCCTTCTCTAGTTTCTTAGGGAAAAGGAATGAGTTCTGCTAAAATTTTATCTAGAAAAAATAGAGTAGTTTTCTAAGCCTTATAGGACACAGCCAAAATATGGAAATCAATATGTAAATTGCCCTAGGGAATCCAGGTTTTTTTCCCTTTTTTTCTAGGTAGAGGAGGTCTTCAAGAAGTCACCTTTCCTGGTACCAGATGACAGTGTTAGCATCATGGATGGATCCTATGAAGGTGGGACAGGTGTTGATATATGTTCCAGGTGGAAAGGGACAGGGTCAGTGAAAGATCTAATTAAACGAACTGGTAACAGGGATGGAGCGCTGAAGAAATGTGAATTAAGTGAAGAGAAACAAATAAGCACAGAGGAAAGGGATAGCAGGAATGGAGGAATGGGAGTAGGGAAACGTGTGCTCTAGGCATGAAATGTAGAGAGAAAAAGAACAAAGGTGGGGCCAAGAAAGAGAGAAAAATGCTCTTTGATGTAATCTTTGTCTCTCTCTCTTTTTTAGGCATACTAGCTTGGGTTACTGTGAATTTTCTGACAGGTAATACATACTTTCTCAAATTTATCTTAAGACTTTAACTGGCTTTTACATGCACGGTCAAAAGAGTAAAAATTCCTTTCTTTCTTCCTGTACTGTTTTTGTGGTATTTTGGTGGCTGGCATGTGTGTGTGGGGGGGGATCCTTACCCTTGACCTTGGTGTTATCAGCACCGAACTCTAACCAACTGAGCTACCTGGCCAGCCCTTGTTCTTTCCTTAAAAAGAAAAAAGGAAAGAAAACACAAGAAGTTAATGTTTACAACTTGCTTTCAAGGCCTCAGCTACAGCAAGAGTCTTCTGAGTTTACATTCACCTATAGCCTTTGGGGCTGGGGAGCAGTGGGAGTATTTGTGGAATACCTTTAGTGTAACATAATGACAGGAAAGAAATTGCAGACAGACAAGAGTTAGGCTTTCGAGGATGCGTAAGATATTCAGAGCTGGGTCTCATTGACAGGTCAGCTGCATGGCCACAGCCAGGATACTGTGGGGACCCTGGACCTGGGGGGGGCCTCCACCCAAATCACTTTCCTGCCCCAGTTTGAGGTGAGTCATTTACATGAAGTTCTGGTTAGCAACACACTTGATAGGCAAATCATGGTGCCAAGAAAGTGGCACCCCATTTTCAGATAGAAGCCCCACGACAAATAAGGCTGAGTAGAGTCATGAATGATTGGATGAACTTTGCCTTGCCCTCTCATTATTCAGAATCCCTTTGATTCCTCATGCCTTGTGAGATTAGCAGCTCAATCTGTCTCCATCTCTGATTTTTGTGGGGAGGGACAGGGATGGCGGTGATAATATCTTCAGATAATTACAGATTCTGAGTAGTCTTTTTGCTTTTTCTGATTTGCAGAAAACCCTGGAACAAACCCCAAAGGGCTACCTCACTTCCTTTGAGATGTTTAACAGCACTTATAAGCTCTATACACATAGGTGAGGAGGGGGACAGGAAGAATAATATTTCACGTTGTATGATTCTCCTAACTTTTCAAAACATTCTCATGTCTGTTATTGCATCTGATCAGTTTTACAAAGTGTTTGTCAGTGCCCTAAGGCCTATCAGCTAAAACCAAAGCCATTTACCAGAACCCAAGGGACCTAAGAGGCTTCTCCATTATTGGCCCCAAAAGTATGTAACTTAAGAGACAAATGTTTTCTCTAGAGAGAGGACATTTGGAGAAGGCTCAGTCAAAGCTCCATGCCAACTCCTTTGAGCTGGTTTTCAGATGCTCAAACTCCAGCCTGGAATTTGATCCCAGTTGGGGTTGGGAGCTAAGCTAATGAGAGCTTTTCTGGGGATGGTTCCAGGTGGGACCCTAGGAATTGTCACTGTCTCTAACCTTTGAATCATAGCTGTTGGGAGTTCATACTGCAGAGCCTTCATCCCAACTGTAGAGAAATTATCTCTTGTTGACCACATGAGATGAACAAGTCACAGCGACAGAACAAAGTTTTCACCTCTCCGAAAGGAGACAGAAACCATGCTACTTTTGAAAGAGGTAACTTTAGGCTGGAGAACTTCAGGACCAGCATAACATTGGTCAATCCTATATTTTACAGTTACTTGGGATTTGGATTGAAAGCTGCAAGACTAGCAACCCTAGGAGCCCTGGAGATGGAAGGTTGGTCTGGGTGCCTGTGCTGGGTGGGGGATGGTGAGAGTAACACCTGTACTCAGCGTGCCTCTTCCCTTCCTTGGCAGTGATTCAGTGGAGGAAAAGCTTATGTTGAATTGGGAAGCGTATGTTGTATAATGGACATAATAATAGCAAATTCCTTTTCTACTTTTTAAGTTCAGATGTTTTTGTATATATTATTAGCTATTTTTATAATGAAGTGTACTTGTATAAGGGGGAACAGACAGTGGCCAGGAGGCTGAAGCATCTGCAGAAATTCAGGGCTCAAAGAGTGCATTTGGCAAGAGCTTGCTCAAGCCCTTAGCTTTACATGGGAGGTATAGGAAGCAAGGTCTGTTTTATTTGCAAGGTGGAATAACTGAGCGATTCTATTCAGCTCTTCACAGTTGGAGTCAGGCAGAACTGGGTTTCCTCCCAGTTTTGTGATTTGGGGCAAGTTAGTTAATTTTTCTGTGCTCTTTTCCTCACCTTAAATGAAATTTTGCATTTAAGGCACTTTTGACAGTGCCTGTCTCATACTAAACTATTATTGGGATGAGGACTATATTGCATTTCAGAGTTTACAAAACATCTGCAAGTGTGTTTCACTTAAGCCTCTCTGCAACCAGTGAAAAAGATGGCATGGTATTTTTTTCCTGTTTTTAGAAAGGATGGAACTTACTCAATTGTGGATTTTGTGTTTATTTGAGATGTGACGAAAGCTATGGACCCCTCTGCCAAATGCACATGTGCGTGAAGATTTGTCTCTAATTTCTGGAGATTCACCAACCCCACAAAGCCTATGTGTGAAACCTGAGTTAAGAATTCCTGTGGCTGTCTGTAATCATGGAACTAATTTCATAAGATTTTAAGGCCCAGCCCCCTTGGTGATTCCTTTCAGCCTCACTGGCTTCTTGCTTGCCTTCCTCTCTTCTCTCACATACTTGCCTCTTACTTTATGCTCTGATTTCCTCCAGGGATTGATGGACACACTTTCCGAAGTGCCTGTCTACCGAGATGGTTGGAAGCAGAGTGGATCTTTGGGGGCATGAAATACCAGTATGGTGGCAACCAAGAAGGTAAGTGATGTTTTTTCACTGGTGAAAATTACCTTTATAGTAGAAGCTCTGGAAAAGTTCCATGGAAACTTTTTCCAGAGCTCAAGAGAAGCTTATCGTGTTTCAGGGACTCATTCCAAAGATCTTTAATGCTTCCAAGGACTAATGTGAAGCGACAGTGAACAAGGCAGTTGTCACTCTGCATACTGTTCTCTTTCCCTGACTAAGTGTCATTGATCCTTTAGAAACCTGTTCTTAGCCTGGGTTTAACACAGCAGTGTGAACCCCTGTTCAGTTAATGTTCAGCTGTTTAAATTATAGTAAAATTTAAATTGAGACAATAGGAAGATTAATTCATCTTAGGTATTACAAAAGGAATAGACCTTAAAAATCAAGGAAAGAAATCAACTTCCCAGTGAAGGAAGCAGTTGAGCCCTCTAGACACTTGCTGATAAATAATACCATGAAACATAGTGCTAGGCAGCAGCACAAGGTTGGCTGTGGCCATTTTTGGTGAACACAGGTTAGGGAGAGGAGCTGCCTTGGAGAAACAGAGCAGTGAGGCTGCAGAGGTTTGCTCATCTTTGTTTTTAAGCCCTCTGTCTTGAGCCTCAGCCTTCTGCCTTCCTTGGTCCTCCTGCCGTTCCTTTACTGGCTCCAGCAGCTTGCCTCCGAGAGTGGCCCCTTCCCCTACCATTGTTCTCTCCTGACCCCTGTGCACCTTTGCCCTAGCAGGGGAGATGGGCTTTGAGCCCTGCTATGCTGAAGTGCTGAGGGTGGTACAAGGAAAACTTCACCAGCCAGAGGAGATCCAGAGAAGCTCCTTCTATGCTTTCTCTTACTATTATGATCGAGCTGCTGACACAGACATGATTGGTGAGTTTACCCCAGGTGTCAGACCAGAGAGGAGAGTGGGTGGGGCTGTGGGGGAGGAGTCAAGGAGAAGGAGCATTTGAAATGCTTTGCTGGGATGATTACCTGAATCTCTCCAGTGCTGGTTGCTGAGTGGCACTAGTCACTTGAACGCAAGGGTAAATGTGACTTAGAATATTTTGGAGCTAGGAGATGACCTAAAAAACTATACATTTACATTAAGTCTTTTTTTTTTTTACATCTTTATTGAGGTTTAATTGACATACAGTAAATGCATACATTTAAAGTGTACAATTTGCCAAGTTTTGTCATATGTATACACCTGTGAAAAACCATCACCACATTCAAGATAATGAACATATCCATCACCCAAAAAAGTTTCTTCCTGTCCCTTTATGGAAACCTTTTTTCTTATCACAAAAGTAATGTTTTTGTTTAGCTGTGACAGTGTATGTACATGATCTGTCATGGCCTGAGAGAAATGATTAATATTTACTAATTTTTTATGGGTCTGTTTTTTTATTGTGGTTAAATATATATGAAATAAAATAGATTATAAATAAATAAATAAAATAGCCTGCACAGATTATATTGTATGAATATGTCATTTGTTTATTCTATTCTCTAATGCTGGAAATTTTGTTTATTTCTAGTTTTTCCTTATTATAAGTATCACTGGGATCAATTTCTTTATGTTTCCTTGAAGGCTTTTTGACATCAGCCACTTTTCTGTTTCATTTCAGATTATGAAAAGGGAGGTGTTTTAAAAGTTGAAGATTTTGAAAGAAAAGCCAGGGAAGGTGAGTGTCAGGGGAAGCCCCTGCCAATTCCGGTGACCTAAAGCGACCTAAATTGCCTCAGTCAGCTCAGATAGTCTCTCAGAGGGCTAGTTTCTTTCTGGGTCTTCCAATCTTTGCAAGGAGTTAAAAGCATTAGGTGGCATAGAATTCTGGGCAAAAATACGAGAATATAAGAGGCTTTGGGGGAGTGGTGAAAACAGTTTTTCTTCTTTATACATTTCTTCCTTTTATTCATTTATTTCTATTGAAATAGTGTTATCAATGTTAATGAAACATTGAGCACCAAAATATATGGGAAATAGCCACAGAGGCTTCCCTGAGAGAATCGATCTAATATACAAATGATCTTATCCGGTGGCCCCATAGTAGGGCTAAATGGTATTTCTCTGTCTTCTGGGCCTCAGCATAAATAATAGGTAAGAGACTTAGAACTAAGTTCCCAGAATAGACCATAGCAATTTAGTAAATAACTAGGACCCATGTAAATTTGAGTAGATAAGATGTCACACCAGACATGTGCAAGTTCTTAAGAAGCTACGGTCTTGCAGAGGCGATCAGTTCACAGTCTAGTCTCCAGGAGGCCCCAGCATCACTAGATGGAGACTTCTGCTTGGCTTATTCTATCTCTGTCTATATTTAGAGAAAATCCAATACCTCTCAGTTAGTTGCAAACTTGAACTCCACTGTTCACACTCTCACTTTCAGTGTGTGATAACTTGGAACACTTCACCTCAGGCAGTCCTTTCCTGTGCATGGATCTCAGCTACATCACGGCCTTGTTAAAGGATGGCTTTGGCTTTGCAGACAGCACCATTTTACAGGTAAAAGACAGGGCAACAGAGTCCCAAAACAGGACTCTGTTGTGGGGACTGGGAAGGAGTCAAGAGCTTGTTTAGTAATCTGAATAGCTATAGGTGAAATTATGAGGTATTTTTGTTTGGGCTGTGAACAAGGCACTGTGCTGGGCACCATGAATGTGGGAAATTACCTTTATGCAATGATAACCTCCAAGTATATTAATAGGCAAGCTATCCCAGAGGCCACAGAACAGAAAAACTTGTAGCCCAAATTAAGATGCCCAAGTCACATAGTTTATTAAATCAATTTAGAACTCAGGGCAAGGAGCAGGGGGACAGAGATGGGAGAGGTAAACACACAGTATAGGGTAAAAGCAGGTTGGAAGTGCCACACTGCCTGCATCCTGGGTTATGTATATCCTGGGTTCGTATGTCTTGCTTCTCTCTCTGCCACTGATGGGATAGTGATAAGTACTAGAGCTGAAGATTGACCAAGGGAGCACAGGGTCAGAAGATGCCTGGGGCCATCACACAAACTTGCTCTCTTCAGAGAGGTCCAGGGGCAGGTACATCTGGCCAGTAGCATTAGCTCACCCAGTAGCCCATTAAGTGGGTTTTATTTGGCCAAAGACATGAGGGACCAAAAGGGTGTCACCAATGAGTGACTTATTTTTTTTGTTTGTTATTATTATTTAATGAGTGACTTATTTAAAACCTCATGAATATTAAATGCCTCATGCATATATATAGTTTGTCATATATAGTTTGTGTGCCTCATATATTTAGTTCATCATATATTTAGGTCCCTCTTTGTCCTCCTATCTTTCTCCATCTATTTCAGCACATGCAGGCTCTACTTTAATTGTAGTAAGTTATTTATCTGTTCTAAAACACATCTTAGGAATTCTATCCCATTAATTTTTTTTATCTTCTATACCATAATTGAAGGATGATTAAGATATAATCTTTGTCCTCAAAAAGCATAGTCTATTAGAGGAAATATAACGAAAATATAGCTATGGCACAAGGCAACCTTGTGAACTTTGGGGTCAAGTAAGTAGACTATATTTTGTCTTCCAAGCCCCTCCCCCACCTTCTCTTATGTCACTTCCCCTTCCTGTTTCCCCAGTTCCAGATGAGTTTATAATTGCCCCATTTCTTGTGTTACAAAGATTTCATAAACTCATTCCTGTTAAGGTATTTGGATTTAATGTGTTGTTATATCTGTCGAGAATACCATCATTTAAAGCATGGCTCTGTTCATCAGATCTGCTTCACATTCTCATTCTGCAAACTTACTAGCTGTGTTATCTTAGGTGATTTTACTTCCCCTTTCTAATTTTTAGGTTCCTCATTCCAAACACAAGGATCCTTACAGCACCTATTTCATAGGGTTGTTATGAACATTGAGATAATGTATGTAAAGCACATGCCTGGCATATAGTAAGTTATGAGTATTGGTATTGCTATCAGTGGAGGCACTTCACACCAGTTTGTGGATAAGGGAGATCATCCTAAGCCTCTCAATACATACTAAGTTAAAACTGCCTCTACTTAAGCATTAACAATAACTAAGTTCTTTTTTTTTTTTTTTAAAAGATGACCGGTAAGGGGATCTCAACCCTTGGCTTGGTGTTGTCAGCACCACGCTCAGCCAGTGAGCAAACCGTCCATCCCTATATGGGATCCGAACCCGTAGCCTTGGTGTTGTCAGCACCACACTCTACCGAGTGAGCCACGGGCTGGCCTTAACTAAGTTCTTTAAGAATAATTTTTCTGCTATTTTCAGCACTGGTATACTTTTAATCTCTGTGATTTCAATGGGAGCAGAATTTAAATCAGGGGTGGACAGTTCCCTGTTCCAGAGATCACTTCAATTTGGCATCTGTATCCCTAGGCTGCCAGCCCAGACCTGAGAACAGATAAAGAGCATTTTGGTGTGGGTCACTCCCAATTTGACTCAGATGTCCCAGACTAAACCTCAAGAAAATGATTTAAATGCCATTTGTGCCAGTTTTGGGTACAGTGGCTAGACAGGATTTCTTTTTTTTTTTTTTTCCTTTTTGTCTTTTTTACTGACCGGTAACGGGCTCGCAACCCTCGGTGTTGCGCCCGCACCGCGCTCAGCCAGTGAGCGGGAACCAGTCTCCACATGGGATCCGAACCCTCGGCGGGAGCGCCGCCGCACTCCCAAGCGGCGCACTCTCCAGTGCGCCACCGGGCCGGCCCTAGACAGGATTTCTTTAAGTCAACACAGAACAGTCTACTGGTTCTCAACCTTTTTTTTTTTCCTTTTTGGTGGTAATGGTGGTGGGAACTTTATTCAGCAAAAGCTTGTGTAGGATGTCAGTAATATAAAACCGATAAAAGTAGTGCTATATTCTGGTTGAAGCAGAGATTAGAGGCCTGTAACTCCTTTACTGTTTGGCCTCCCTTTCTCCTTTGAATCATTTCCAAGGAACCCCTAAGATTCTGAAGAAAATTTGATAAACACTTAACTAATCTCCTTGTTATATAGTTGAGGAAATCAGATCTAAAGTTTTTTTTTTTTTTTTTTCCTTTTTGTCTTTTTTCGTGTCCGGCAACGGATCGCAACCCTCAGTGTCGCGCCCGGACCGGGACCGGCCACGGGATTGCAACCCTCGGTGTTGCTCCCACACCTCGCTCAGCCAGTGAGCAGCCGGTCTGTATGTGGGATCCGAACCCTCGGCGGGAGCGCTGCCACACTTCCCAAGCGGCGCACTGTAGCAGTGCGCCACCGGGCCGGCCCCAGATCTAAAGTTTTGCCCAAGGTCACTGAGTTAATTGAGGCACAACGTGGCCTAGAAGGCCTTAAATGCTCTGGTTGGTTATTATTAGTGCTTATTAAGAAGAGGCAGTTGCTGGCCCATGGCTCACTCGGGAGAGTGTGGTGCTGATAACACTGAGGCTGCGGGTTCGGATCCTATATAGGGATGGCCGGCTCACTCACTTGGGCGAGCATGGTGCTGACAACACCAGGTCAAGGGTTAAGATCCCCTTACCAGTCATCTTTAAAAAAAAAAAGAGGCAGTTACTAACATAGTATGAATGAGAAGCTTGGTGTGTTCTTTCCCACCCCTAAATCTTTTCCCAACTCCTGATCATGCCCTTTCTACCGCATCCATTAACATTTCAACATAAGTTATCAGAAATTGGTGATTCTGAAAATAAAGCAGAGAATGTTATGTTTAGTTCCAGCATTAGGGAAAGAGTTCAGAAGCTTGTCTGTCTAGAAGATCTCTCTAGAAGGCTTGAGTGGGACCACTTCCTGGGCCAGAAGCATTCAGGGATCAGAATGGCATATGCAGGGGCAATAGGCCATGGCTGGAGGGAAATTGTTACAGAGAGGAATAGTGGAAAACCTCTAAAGACTGTCAACTCTTAATTTTGTCTTCATTTGGCCATGTGGATGCTCTTTGCAGATATTATCTGCAGATTTTATGTGCCATACTCGTGAGAGCTGAAAATTAGAAGAAAATGTGAAGATTTTTTTTCTCTTCCTCAACAGCTCACAAAGAAAGTAAACAACATAGAGACGGGCTGGGCCTTGGGGGCCACCTTTCACCTGTTGCAGTCTCTGGGCATCTCCCACTGATACCAAGCACTTCCTCTGAGGCTTGTAGTTGCCAACAACCTTTTTAAAGGGAAAAGGAGCGAGCACTCAGTCATTTTCTGAGTTAGTCTGGGGTCAGCCTGGACTGAAGCACAGCAGCTGGTTTTCTCAGGAGGAAGGGGCTTTTGTAGACAGGTCTTGCCCTTGAGCCTAGAGATTTGGGTTTAATTTACACATCTAATGTGAACTGTTACCTAACCACTCCGAGTGCACAGCTGGCACCAGAGTCTAAGTCTTTGAGATTCTTTGTGTGTCACAGAGAGCCCTGTGAGCCAAAAATAATAGCTTTGGAGCTCAACCTTAGAGTGAGAGCCCAGGGACAGGTCACTGGGAACCAAAGAAAAATCTCGTTTCAACCCTTCGAGTGCCTCATTCTTTTTATCATTTTAATTTTCTTCTTACATGCTAAATTAGTGCAATCCCATGACCTATCAGTACCAGTTTTTTCTCCTCCCTATACACTGCCCTGCCCCACCCATATCTGCATTCATCTCCCCTGAGAAAGAGAAAAAAATACCTGGTTTTGCTTTCCATGTGTGATTTTTTTTAAAAATGGTAACATATCACAATTTGTGTGATCCTGGTCTGTGCCGGCTCCAATCAGTTAGCTGAGAGCCATCGTAAGTCTTAACAGGATGGAGAATAACTCCTAACTGTACGTAGATCACAGCCTCAGAAAGGAGGCCATGGGCCGGCCCATGGCTCACTTGAGAGAGTGCGGTGCTGATAACACCAAGGCCACGGGTTTGGATCCTATATAGGGGTGGCCGGTTGGCTCACTTCGGAGAGCGTGGTGCTGACAACACCAAGTCAAGGGTTAAGATCCCCTTACTGGTCATCTTTAAAAAAAAAAAAAAGAAAGGAGGCCATCCATTCTCTAGGGACATGTTTTGGGAGGATGTGTCTGCCTCATACGGCCTGCCATCTTCAATCAACTTTTTATCAGTCAACTCTGGGATTAATGAACATACCCAACCTCATATGTATGTGTGTATTCAGTGCCAGTACCACCTCCCAGGTTAATGTGTTTATAGTGTTGTTCATGATTCTGAATTTGTTTTCTTTGTATTTCTAAGGAATACTACTATATCCCAGTTTTTGATCTATAGTGAGAAGTCAGTGTCTGTGCTTCTCAAGAATCTATAGATTTTGGTCATAGCCTTTCAGTTTTCCCTTTTATTCCCTCCTTTTATAGAAGTACCTCCATGCCCTGGCCCCTGATAATTTTATTTATTTATTTTTTGGCTGGCCAGTACAAGAACCCCAGACATTGATGTTATCAACACTGCACTCTAACCAACTGAGCTAACTGCCCAACCCTCCTGATCATTTTAGCTAACATCCTCTGAATTATTGTCCGGTTGCAGGGTTTCCAGTACTCTTCCTGACAATACCCAACATTTGATTTGGTCGCCTGTTTTGGTCCACATCATCAGTACAGTGGACCAGCATTCCAGAGAACCATTTTTAATGACTCTCAGATTCTCTTTTTGAGTCTGCTCAGAGCTCTTGATTTTGTGAATTATTCACCCTCCCCCACCAATTTATTATCTTGTACTTTCCCACATGACCATCATCTGCTTCCTGTCTACCCACTCTAGTGATCTTGGACTGGAAAGATCTTCCTGTCATTTGGCTCCTTTGCCTTGCCTCTCTACCTCCAGATTCTTTCCAGGAGTGTTTGTGTCTTCCCAAACTTGTAGTTTTCACAGTAGACTCCCTTTCCTTCTTTCTCACAAAGGATGTTAAATATGCCTGGCCCTCACATCAGTCCCTGGGGAACCTTATTTTTTAAGTTACTCCAGTGAGTCAATAAATATCTCACATCTCCTACATGCAAGGAAGTAAGCAAATTTCTATATTCTTATCCCCCAAATTTTAGTTGTTTTTTAAATTCAATATGGAATTTCTTCAGACTTTTCACACTGACATTTATTACCAAGGTCACCTTTATGCCTATTGCCTTTCTCAAAAAATGCTAATACGTAATGAAATAACAGAATCTTTAGAGCTGGAAACAGCCCCAAAATATAATCCAGTCTTCTACCCAATGCAGAATTCCCTCAACATTCCTAACAGGTTATCATTCATCTTCTGTTTAGGCGTTTTCAGAAGGCTCATTTCACCTGGGACTGCAGTAATGTTAAAAAAATTCCTCCTTACATTGAACTGAAATCTGCCTGTCTTCTCTGTAGTCTTAGTTCTCTTCTAATTGCTTCTTCCAAAGCCTTTCAATCTTTTGAAGAAAGCTCCTTCCAAGTTCTTTATGGTCTCTTCTTTAATATGTGATGTGACTCCTATATCCCTTACCATCTTTGTCAAAAAAGTGGTGTGCTAGATCATAGAACACTAAATGTTGTTCCATATGATTAGGGCAAGACCCTTTCCTCCAGTAGAAACCAAGTTGTTTCCCCAAGAGGTAAGCTGAGTTCACTAAAGACTCCTCCAGCTTGACAGGTCCATAAAGGTAAGATTCCCTGGTCTTCATCACCACAGGCTATTTCTGAAGCTTCTTAGAAATGAGGGCCATATTTGTAAAGTACACATACTGTTCAGAAGATTCCTTTGATCATCCCAAATACCTTCAAAACTTTGGGGTAGATGCATTCTAACTTCAGAAATTTATCTACGTGTATTTTGTTAATCTTGATTAGAACATCTGGAGAATTAACCAATTTGTTCCATTTTAAGCAACTTGGAATGAGAATTTTCCTTAGGAAAAATGATTTGTCTATAATGTACTTTCTGCCCCCTAGTGTACCCTTTTATTAAAGGTACCTTCTTAAAAGGGTCCTACAGATCTAATATTGCTAGTTTCCTCTCTGCGTATGTGGTGTTATATTTAAAATACTTAGCATGTGGCCTGGCACATGGTGGATGTTTTGTGTTTACTATCATGATTATTATGTGAAGAACATCCTCTGTGGGTCATGCAGGTCCTTGCAAGATGTGCCTTAAAATTCTTCCTATCTTGCCAGATTTTGTTTGCATACTCGTGGAGAGTCCATGTTCTCCTTTCCTGGGCTACCTTGAAAGATAAACTTTCCTTACAGTCTCTGCCAGTAGTCACACAGCTTTTCATAACAGCTGCCACCTTTTATCCTGGGTACATTTTTCCTGAGATTCCAGGGAGGTCTTATGACATTGTTACTTTTTCACTCTACTATCTTATAAATTTCCCACATTTGCCTGAAAAGCTCCCCTGTAATAACAGATTCTCATGCCTTCAAAAATTATTCCCAAGAATAGCTTAACTTGGTTCAAAAGCAGACTGTTTCTTCTCATTTCATCTTCAAATCAGACTTTTGGGGGGCTGACCGGTTAGCTCAGTTGATTAGAGCATGGTGCTGATAACACTAAGGTCCAGGGTTCAATCCCTGTACCAGCCAGCCACCAAAACTAATAATAATAACAACAATAATACAAGTCAGACTTTTGGGCAAGATATTCTATACAGTATGCAAATCTAACAGACCTACAGATCTCAAGAGGCATCTCTGGTACTGTGAAGTGAGCTCTTCAAAAACCCACAGCAAAACACTGCTCCCTCCAGTTGGCCACCAAACATGAACAAATTCTGCTGCTAATCAATTTCCCTTTTGACCTGGTTCCTGAACTCTTCAAACCTGTGCAATGAAAATATTTATTATTTCTGAACAGACAATGGTGTTCCAGAGAGGAGCCATAAATAACATTGAAATCTGGTGCTGTGATGACGAAGTAATAACTAGCATTAATAAGATTCGGTTTTCTTTTCAGAATGTCCAGTGCACTTATAGCAAAGGTTAAAGCAATTTATATTTAATTCGCATTCTAATGTTGTTAATTTTAAAACAGCAGTTCTAATAAAAATGTATCAACTGAGTATCTAATTCTTACATCTACCAAAAAGCTGTATAAATTTATGACCAGCATTAAAAACATACACATACAACCAACTGTATAAAATCTCTTTAGAAAAGATTGTTAACAAGTGAAAATGAGTGAGACAACACCTAATGATTTTTGTTTTAGTAATAAAAAGTTCCTTTTCAACCAAATCACAATAGTCTTCCTTTGGGCTTTTTTCCTAGACTTGGCTAATACACCCTCCTCATGGCCTTATCACTTATTATTTGGGCTCCATAGTCCCATTAAGCAGAGGAGAAAAAGAGACAAGAATTCTAATGTAAAGTAAATTTATTAAATTAAATTAAATCTTGAAAATATGAGATGGTCTTGGGGCAGGATGTACTTTTTTCATCAACATAATCTTCAGAAGAGGAGCACTCATTTGCTTGCAAAGGCTATAATCTGTTCCTGGAGAAAAATGAAACAAAGTAAGTGATACTCTGACATTGTAAGGTATAAGGGCAGGTGAACAAGATACTTTAAAATAAAATATCTAAAGTGTTTAAAGCAAAAACTAGCGTAAGTCCCATATAGATACTCCTCCCATGAGTCCCTGCTTTATTTCAGCTTTAAAAAAAAAAGAAAAGAAAAGAAAAAAGTAGCTTTAAATGTAAGCTTCTCAGGGAAGCAGCTGGCCAACCAGCAAAAGTTGTTTAAACATCTTTATCTTTACAAGTCCCTATTCACTATTTTAAGTCCTTCCTATATACAAAGTTATTGCTCAGATGTGGGCCTTAACACAAACAAGCCCAGCAAGAACTTTTTTGCTCATAAACACTGGAGAAGGTAGACAGATAAAGATAATAATTTTACAGCCAAGAAAATTAATTCAAAGAAATTAAGGGCCGAGCCCATGGCGCACTCGGGAGAGTGTGGCGCTGGGAGTGCAGCAGCGCTCCCGCCGCGGGTTCGGATCCTTTATAGGGATGGCCGGTGCGCTCACTGGCTGAGTGCGGTGCGGCCGGTCTCAAAAAGGACAAAAAAAAAGCAGAAATTAAGAGTCATTTGCAAAGTCATTCCTTGGGGGGCAAGAATCTTGGAGACATGAGTGACCTCTTACTTTGAGTGGAGATACTGCATTTGTGGCCTGCAAGCCCCATGTCCTGAGCAGCACAAGTGGAGTGGCACTAGTGGAATACAGCCTTTTCAGTAAGTCTGTGGCAGCCAGAAGAGCAGTGTTGTGACGCTGTCTGTCTGTTTCATAACCTGTGAGGTGGCTCATGGAGCCTGGAAGACAGAGGAAAGGTTAAATCCCTAATCCAATAATAAAGTTTTCTTCCCTCTCCTAACAAACCAGATACATTTTATGTCCACTTCATCTTGCTACTGCGGGCCATTTTGGGGCCTTGTTCTTCCCTGACTGTGACCTCTGGATACTTCTCTAAGGCACCTGAATCCTTACCTAAGTCTTTCCCATTGAAGGCTGCAGTACTGAGGTGATGGACCAAGCTGGAGATATCTCCAAAGCCCATGTTGACACCTTGTCCTGCAAGTGGATGGACTCTGTGGGCTGCATCCCTGAGAATAAAGCAGAGTTCAGGTGTAGCCTCTAGCAGCACAGTGAGAAAGGTGCGGCCCTGTGCTGTTATCGTCTTACCCAATGAGGGCCACCCGAGGCCGGACGTACTCAGCAGCATGTCCCAACCCAAGAGGAAACAGGACTCGGCTTTTGGCATCCACCTTGGCCACACTTGGGGGCAGCTGGCGAGCTGAGACCTTAGTGGGCTTCACAAGGGCAACAGCATATTGCAACATGGTGCCAGCTGAGTCAATGAAGTCTGTATGGTTAGCATCACTCCACTGAGCAGCATCAGCCACAAAACAAACAAAGTGAAATGTGATCAGTGACTAGCAGGGAATTAAAAATGCAACAAGGAAACCCTTTTTTTAACCAAAGCTAAGGGTATTGCTACCTAACATGCCTAAATTGATCTTGACCACAAGTGACAAGCCCCTCAAATGCAGAACTCAACTTGCCATCACTCCCCACAGGTTTTAGGATCAAACCAAACTGCTCATGAACTGGCCCCTGCCAACCTCTGAGCTTCATCCTTCAGTTGTCCCCACTCTTGATAACCATGCCCCAGTCACAGTGTAGCTCATTATACAATATCCTCTTGCCTCCTGGACTCCAGTCTGCTTAGAATGTCCTCCTACCTGTACTTCACCTCAGAGCATCCAGAAGATGTCAGCTCTTTTTGTAACCTCCCCCTAAACCCTGCTCTGCCTGAGTGTGTTTTCCTCCTGTATGCTCCCACAGCATCCTATACATACTTCTACCTCTGTACTGAGATTATCATTTACGCATCTTTCTCCCTCACTTGACTATGAGCTTCCTGAAAGCAGGGGCTGTCTCATTTGTCTCTATCTCCAGAGCCTGCTACATAGAAGGCACTCATAATTATTGTTGGATAAATATACTGCAAAGGTGCTAGGCCTGTGCCAGGAATATACTAAATGACCCAGAGAGGAGTAGCATTCACCATTTACCTTGGAATCCACTTCAGTGTATTCAGTTCCTTTTATTCTTTTTTGTGGGGGAGGGGGCGGGGGGATGAGGCTTTGAAGCTTTATTCAGATAACCAACATCTGGAGGATGACCAAGCTAAAATCATCCCCCAGTTCCTTTTATTCTTGTTGCTACTACACAGCAGAGTAGTTTAAATTCTTCAGAGTGAGGGAATAGTGACTGGTAGTTGCACAGGCTCTAAAGGCGAGATGATTTCAGAATCCAGCTTTGCCACTAGCACTAAGACCTCAGTGGGCTTCACTAAGACCTCAGGCATATTCCTAATCTCTCTAAATAAGGATAATAATAGTACCTACTTCGAAAGTTTACTGAATTAAATAAATACATGTAAAACTCTAACCTGTACCTGGCACAGAATGAGAACTCAATAAATGTTATCAATTATTACTATTAGTGAATTTAAGTAAATATGGCATTTAAGCTCCAAAAATACTGTTGCCTATATTATCTAAAGGCTGTGTCTACTCTAGAATAAGTGTTACCGTTTGTTGACACTCAATAAATGTTATCAATTATTACTATTAGTGAATTTAAGTAAATATGGCATTTAAGCTCCAAAAGTACTGTTGCCTATATTATCTAAAGGCTGTGTCTACTCTAGAATAAGTGTTACCGTTTGTTGAGCATGTACAACGTACTAGATATGTTCTCAGCATTTTACGTAAATTCTCTCATTTTGAAAATCTTTATTCAATCCTGAGAGATTGGTGATACTATTTCCATTTTTCAGGAGATTAACAGGTAAAACCAGTATTGAACCCATGTATGTCTACAAAGCTTACTCTCAAATTCTGTGTTCAGCCCCTCCCTGGGAACACTTCAGGTTTCAAAGGTTCAGGTACTTGGGACCTAGCAGAGCTATTTAAAACTATCAAAGTATAACAGCTTCAAAAAAGGCCAATGCTAACCAACACCCAGGTAGCTCTTTCAAGTCATTATAACAGCAGCCCACGACCCTCAAAACAGCATACATGTTGTGATTTCTGTTGCTTTGCATTTCCCAGTATGCCCTCCTCCACATAATCCAGATCAAGTTACAATGGGGCTGCCAATTGGTTAGTCCTTTTTCCTTATTCAAAACCACCTTCCTGTATCTGCCCCTACAACACATCATCAGCTGGACAATTTGCTACTCACAAAGGCAGAGTTAATGGCATCCACAAACTCTTCTTCATTCATGCTGACCAGCTCTGCTGCATGTTCATGGGATGTGGACCAAACCAAGGAACTCAAGGTGTCTGAGAGCTGTGTCAAAAGAAGAACATCAGTAACTCAGGCTAAAACTCTTCTGGACTCAGGAGCTCTCAGGCATAAAGGAAGAAGGGGAAACAAAATTAGCCTGGGCATATTCCCTTGAAACTAGAAAAAGGCTAAGAGAAAGTGAGGTCCTAAAAGAGGAAGGCTGGATACGTTTGAGCAGACGAGTCAGAAGGGCCTCTTACCGGGAGCAGAGCAATAGGCCCAGAGGGGAGAAACCTCTGCCAAGCTACATTGTTTTCTGTGGCCTGCAATAGAGAGAAGAAAAGTTCTGTGAGAAGTATAGTATCTATGAGTCAGGTCCCCAGATGGCATCTCAGGATCTTACCTCTGATAAATGCAGAGTAGCCACAACAGCAGACTGGTCATAGTTCCAGCTAACATTCCGAATTCCAGCAGCCTGCCGTACTCCTGAGTTGTGACCATCTGCACCAATCTGCATGAAGACAAGAGCCTGCTAAGTCTTACAACCTCTTCATAAATCAAACTGCTCCAGAAGTTTGTGTCTACTCCTTAAAGTTTTCTCTAGCTTCAAATGTTGGAAAGCCCATCTGTGGCAGGAAACTTTCTATGAGGCCTGCCTTACAGCCCCTAGAGAAGTAGCCCTACAATCTGTGACCTCAGTTCCAGCCAACAGAGCCATAGGTGGAACTCTGACCCAAGAGGTGCCAGCCATATACTCAGCCAGATTTTCTTAACATTTGAGCTAGAGGGCAGTAAGTAAAGTTTCAGTATGGGGCAGGCACTGGAGCTGAACAGTCCTGATACAACGTTAGGAACAGCTGCCAGGTAAAGGGAAAGCTGTTGAGCAGAAAGAAAGAAAAATGGGAGATGCAAGGAGATGATAGACCTCAGGAGTAAGAGGGAAAGATTAGCCTCTTTCTTCTGACACTGGGTCCTGTCCCTATGAGACCCAGCTATCCTTTACTTCATGCCCTAAGATGGTCCATAAGATTGCTTCCTGTACAGGATTTACAAGACCATCTTAACGTGAGCTGGCTTGAATGGATACTAGTCCTTAGAACCAGAAGCCTTGCCTAAAATTAATTTAAACTATAGCTTAGATCTAAAACTAGAGGCCCTATAGTCTAGGATAAGATGTAGATTTGCAAGACCCCTGGCAAAAGAAGAATCTTCAACTACCAACAGTTTGGTCTGGAGGGTGCTGCCATCACCTAGGGTAATATGAACCCAAGGGCTGGAGTCTGCTATGGGAAATGGACAAGGCCAGGTATAGCCAATGGCTTTGCTCCTGTAGAGAACCGTCACTCGGTCTGGAAGAGGAAAAATACAAAACATTAGAAAGGCTGGCACACAGGCTGAGGAAAAAGCCATAACTAAACCTAAAGCAAGGTCCCAGGACAGCAATGTCTTGTTATTTACTGCCAAACAAGAACAGTAAAATCTAAACATATAAGTAATCAATGCTATGGTCTAGAGCTGATAAATGACAGATGCCACAGGGATAACTCGGTTTAAAAAAATAAGAAGGCATATAAGCTCTCATTGAATTCTCAGCCTGCGCTCCTCCTTCTTCCCATCCTCATGTTCCTGCTCCTCTGGTTTCACTCCTAATTGAGCCCAGGTGTGCTTTCAGAGTCAGGATAGGACCACCACGGGCTGAACAAGTGCTACATGGCATAAGATTTTTCTTCCCACTAGAAATCATCTTATTTTTTTGATCATAAAAATAATATGCTCTCTCCAAGCACATCAAGTTGTATACATTAAATATCTACAGCTTTTTGTATGTAAATCATACCCCAATAAAACAGTTTAAATAATAATAATAATGGTTCTACTGTTAAAGTCTGGACAACAAAGAAAGGTTAAAGAGGAAAAAAACAATCACCCTTAAATCATACCACTCTGAGACAACTACAGTTAGAGCTCTGACATAGTTTTCCAGACAATTTCCTATTCATGGATATGCACATACACATACACAAGTGGGATCATATGACACATATTTTTCTTCACCAATATATTATGGAATATTTTTCTTAGTGACTAAATATTAAACCCAAATTATCTTTAAAAGCTGCACAGTGTTTCACTACATGGATAAATTACTATCCCATATCAAAAAGCACTTAAGTTACTTCCAGTTTGTCTCTCTGTAGAACCTTGAGATAGGAGGGACTTCAGAAAGTTCATGGAAAGATTGGTATTATCTTTTAATTCTATTTTCCATCAAATTTTGAAGTACATATTTGCAATTCATATATCTGATAAGAAATGTATAACTAGAATATATAAAGGAACACCTATAACTCAAAAATAAAAACACAAATATCCTATTTAAAAATGGGTAAAAGATTTGGAACAGACATTTCTCCAAAGAAGATATACAAATGGCCAATAAGCACATGAAGACACTCAACATTATTAGTCATTAAGGAAGTGCAATAAAAACTATAATAAGATACCACTTTACACTCACCAGGATGGCTATAATTTTTTTTAAAAAGGAAAATAATTGTTGGCAAGATGTATAGAAATTGGAACCCTTATATATTGGTGGGAAAGTAAAATGATGCAGCCTCTTTGGAAAACAGTTTGGCAGCTTTTGAAAATTTTAAACATATAATTATTTTATGGCCCAGAAATCCCAATCCTAAGCAATTCCAGGAAAAATGAAAACATATGTCTACACCGAAATTTGTACATGAATATTCACGGCATTATTCACAATCACCAAAAATTGCAAACAACCCGAATGTCCATCAACTGATGAAAGGATAAACAAAATTCATTATATCCACACAATGGAACACTATTCAGCAATTAAAATGGAATGAAGTACTGATATATGCTACAACATGTATGCATCTCAGAAATATTATGCCCAGAGAGAGAAATCAGACACAAATGAATACATATTGTATGATTCCAATTATATGAATTGTTCAGAACAGGCAAATCTAGGAGGACAGAAAGCAGATTAGTGGTTGCCGGGGATAGGGGTGTGAATGGAGAATGACTGTAAATGGGCACGAGGTTTCCTTTTGAGTGAAGTGATGGGAATGTACTAAAATGATATTGTGGTTATGATTGCACCACTCTATAACTAAAATCATTAAATTGTACACTTAAAATGAGTGAGTTTTATGATATGTAAATTGTATCTGAATAAAGCTATTTTTTAAAAAAGGACAACCCTTAGATAACCATGAGAGGACTTCTGTATGGTGGACATTCAGTATCTGTAAAAGGGATCCTAAGGCAGTTCACTTCCCAGCAAGTGAATGGTGATGGAAGGGATGGGTGCCTCACCAGACACAGCCTCCAGCTGCTTAGTGACAGCATGCAGGATGACATCATTCTCCACTATATAGCCCATGTCATCCAAATTATCCTTATCAAACATTATCAAGGCCTCTGAGCAGGCGTCCCATACCTGAAGTAGAAAAGGAAAGTTTGTGTTAAAATCAAGGAAAGGGAAACATTTCTCCATCAGAAACTGAGTCCTGCTTTCCCAAGTGACAGAACAGAAAATCAGTTTGTCAGCCTCTCTGGCAGGAGATATAAATTGAAAAGAAAATTCTCTTAGGAATGCTTCTCCTAACTTCCTTAGACTAAATGTGAACTTTGATTCCTCCCACACTCACAAAAAACCTACAGAATGTGGACTCCAAAATCTTAACACAAGACAGACCGAGATATGTAGCCAAAAGTGAAAAGGATAAAGGAGGCACCTGCATCCGCCGAAAGGCTCTGTATCTCATGTTGCAGATGTGATCCCAGGCACCAAAACCTACAAGAGAAAGCATCTGTAGATCATCGACCTCACAGGGACCTGAGTCCCTAGGCTCCAAAGACCTAAAGACAATTTGCTAACTAGTTCCATGTGTACACATTCATCTGTAACCCCAAAAGCATTTAACATGCAGGCTCCCTAGCTCACTAGAGGGCTGGCTCTGGGAATAAAGGTGCTGCTACTAGAAATGAATGTTTATAATTAACTCATATAGTTTCAGTTCCATCAGTTCATAATGACCTACATCACAAAGTAAGTCTACATGATGGACCCACATGTCTCGAGGATGTCTTCCCAGACAGGGAGTTTACACATTAACAATTTCAGGGTTCCTCATTTTCAAGTATGCACTGGACAAACAAACCCACCCCCTACTCCCCACCCACTTCAGTGAGCTCCCTCTGCATCAAAGGCTCTGTTGACTCTGCCCTATGAGACACAATGCAAAGCCAAGAGAGAAAGGAGATTGGATCTATGAGAGAGGATCTTCTACTCACTACTGAGAAGGGTTGCAGAGCCAGGGGAAATGGAGCTCACTCTGTTGCTGTAAGTTTCTGACAATTTCTCCAATAATTTCTTTGGACCTGCTTCTAGCAATAGGATTTTCTTGTCACGAAAGTGAATATCATATCCTAAAAAAAAGAAATAAAAAGGGCAACATTTTATTTCATTTTAGGAAAACCAAGAATTTATTCCCTTTCCCATCTTCAAGAGAAACAACAGATTAACTAATTCCTTAGCCCTTACAATACAAATTTCTTACAGGGCACATAAAACACTACCCAGGCAGAGTCCTAAGAAATAACATATACCACCATTTCAGCCATGAGAACCACCCTACCCACAACTGGCTTCTCCAGACAAAGTCTTCTACATTTAATGTGCAAAAAAGCAAATAGTGGCAAAACCCATAACTAGCAAATAGAATGCCCTAGGGAGGAAAAAAGTAAAAAAAAGAAAGACTATAGTATTTAGACACCAGATATTTCCAGCCCTCAAAGTATTAAGTCACTGAAAGTTACAATTCCTGTTTAACAGAAAAATGGAATAAATTAGCAAAATTCATTGCAGTCCTAAGATTAAATCAAGGATAAAGAATTAGAGTTTAGGAAAGAAAAAGGGGCCAAAAAATGCATGAATTGTGCCTACAAATCTGATCCTAAAACATCTGTAGAGTGAAGTAAAAATGGGACTTGGGGACTTTGTTACTGGAAGACTGACTTTGTAGCACAGATATAGCCTCCTCCACAGTGTTTCAGACAAAGCTACAGGGAAAAGACAAGGAAAGAGGGTATGAGTTGCTGCTGCCAGGAAGGAAAAATAAACTGTGATATTATTACCAGAGAGAGAAGAAACACTAGAGGTTTTACTTAGTAATGTTGAAAGAAAGCCCACAAACCTTTACCACCTCTTAAAAATATTTTAGAATCCAGATGAAAAGAGAGACAGTATTACAACATACATAGTAAAAAGTGTGAGAATCTGAGTCGGCCCCATGGAACAGGCAGTGTGTGGCACTGAACCCACCGGGTGGGCATGGCCTCCTCGCCGTGCAGCTGCACCACAGCTGTTTCTGCTGTGGAGAATGGGGTGCGAGGACATGCTTGGCACAGGGGGACTGCTTTCTTTTCCCTCATACCTCTTTGCCTTGACCTAAGGGCAACTGCTCCATCCTACCCACTCCAACGTCGCTTCCCTAGGCTTTCATGGCTCTGAGCTTTCTTTTGTAAACTTATAAGCAGAATTCTATATTGTAATTGTTTAAACTCATTCGAATTTTAAGAATTTATTCTTGTGTGGAAGAGTAAGAAAAATAAACAATTACAATACAGAATTCTGTGTATAAGTTTACAAAAGAAAGCACCACTGCTTTCCCTCCTTGTGCGGTGGGAGGAGATGAGAAAAGGAACAAAATAGAAAAAAATAAAAAGCTAATACAACGGGAGCAAAACACCAAAATATGAACACTAAAGTTTTAGTAAGACTGAAAAATTTTTCAAGTACATACCATAGAGAATTGTATAAAAGGAGGTAAAGTTACTAAAAGAAAATTAAGTTCTTCTCAGTATTTCTCCTTCTCAAAGTGTGGTCTTAAGATCTGCATTCCTCTCCTGAGGTAACTGTTTAAAATATAGGCTTGTGGGCCCAACCTGAACAAAATGAATCAGAGTCACCTGGAATCTTCATTTTTAAAATATTCCCATACAAACTGATAACAATGATTGCCTTTGAAGAGAACTGGGGGCTAACAATAAATAATAGAAGCCTTACTTTATACACTTTATACTACGAGTATATACCCTATAGCCTTTTGCAACTTTTAAATTTTATATCTTTGCCTATCTTCGTTATTGAAAACCTGAGAAACAAAAACAAAAACCCGGGTGATTCCTAAATGCACTCAAGTTTGAGAACCACTATTTTAGCCCATTTACCAATGGGCACAACCAAAAGGCTGTCAGGGATTATATACAAGGGGTCAAAGGTTTATACAAGGGATCTTCAAAAAGATTTGTTTTATCTTTTAATTCTATTTTCCATGAACTTTTTGAAGTACCATCATACCTAAACCTGTGAGAAAGTCTTGTCTGTCTCAAAAGAGCTTTTTATCTCTAATTACCCGTGTTTCGGTGTATCACTTAACCTTCCTGAGCTTTCACTTCCTTATCTTCACAATCTACACTCAGGATTACAATGACGATTAAATTAAAATGTATGTAGGACATTTAAAAACATGCTGTCCCAAGCAAGCACTCAATAATTGATACTATGTTTTATATTACTTTGAGACTTGAGCCCATTAGCTCAAACAAAGCATTGCTTCCCACCAATTCCCTAGAAGAGAAGCCACCCCAGAGAAGATGTGTCTGTCACCCCATGATTCTGAAGTCAAAAAAGACTTTCACACTACTAGTGACCTTTAATTTCTGAAGCCAGAAAATTCAAATCAAATTTCTGAAAGCCACTGTATAGTTGTTAAAAGCAACAGCTCTGGAGTTAGGTGACCTGGGTTCAAATTCTGACTCTACTACTGGCCAGCTGTGAGACTCTGGTCCTTAGCTAATCTTGCTAAGCATGTTTTCCTCACATAAAATATGAAAATAAGTAATATCTACCACACCTGGTAATGGAGCAGCTTAAACTAAACATGTAAAGGCAAATTCCTTACCTCACAGAATACACAAAATTTAACTCAAAGTAGATCATAGACTTCTGTAACAGCTAAACTATAAAACTCCTAGAAAAAAACGGGAGTAAATCTTGGTGACTTTGGATTAGGCAATGATTTCTTAGCTATGACATCAAAAGCAAAAGTGATAAAAGATTGATAAACTGGACTGCATCAAATTTAGAACTTTTGTGCTCCCCCAAAAAATTACCAAGAAAGTAAAAATACCTCAAAATGTAAGAATATATTTGCAAAGCATATATCTGATAAGTAATCTGTACAAAAATATATAAAAGAACTCTGACAATTCAATAATAAAGACAAATAGCCCAATTAAAGACTGGGCAAAGGCTCTGAACAGGCATTTCTCCAAAGAAGATATTCAAATACCAATAAGCGTATGAAAGGATATTCAACATCATTAGTCAGGAAATACAAGTCAAAACCATGAGATCCCATTTCACACCCACTAGGATGGCTATACACAAAAAGACAAAAACAGGTGCTGTCAAGGATTGGGAGAAACTGGAACCCTCCTATATTGTTGGTGGGAATGTAAAATAGTGCAGGCGCTTTCGAAAACTTTGGCAATTCTTCAAAATGTTAAACACAGTTATTATATGACCCAGCAATTCCAGTGGAAGGAATAGATCCAAGATAACCAAAACATGTCCATACAAAAGCATGTATACAAAATGTTCATAGCAGCATCATTCATAGTAGGCCAAAACTGGGGATAACCCAAATGTCCATCAACTGACAAATGCATAAACAAAATGTGGTATACACACCCAATGGAATATTATTCAGCCGTCAAAAGGAATGAAGTACTGATATGTTGCAACATAGATGAACCTCGAAAACATTAAATAGATTCCATTTATATAGAACTGCTCAAATAAGACAAATCTATAAAGACAGAAAGTGGGGGTGTGGCTGCCAAGAGATGAAGAGATGGGGAGAAACAGCGACTGCGAATGGGTTCTGCGTTTCTTTTTAGGGTGAGGTTCTAAAATTTATTGTGATGGTTGCACGACTCTGTGAATGTACAACTATTAAATTGTACGCTTTAAATAGGTAGACTTAATGGAATGTAAATTGTATCTCAATAAAGCTGTTTTTAAAAAACGCCTACCCCAGCGCGACAAAGCCTGACGCCCTCCAACTGTGCCACAACTAAATAACGCTGGCCAGGTCTGTTCCCCACGCCGTGGATCGACTCATAAGGCCCCTCCCACTTTTGACCCTTCCGGACCCTGAAGGGCCAAACACGTTCCCGGGGGCTGTGGGGATCCTCTAGAAGGGCAGGGGATGGACCACGAGATCCGGGACACTCAGTCTTTGCGCAAACAGTGCCGGTGCTCCCACGGTCCTCGTCGCTCCTCCACAGCCCAGGTCCCCGCCACTCTCGGCCTGGAGATGCGCTTACCCAAGGCACAGGCCATGGCAGCGCCCACCAGGCCTCCGCCCGACACCACCACATCGTACACGGTGTGTGCCGAGGCGCTGGACCACCTCCGGCAGGAGGCCAACGGGCCTCTACGGGAAGCTGCGGCCGCAGTGCTCCACCGGCTGACAGCGGGCCGAGCCGTCATGGTGTTGACCTGCCCGGAGGCAGGAGCCGCACGAGGCCCGCCTTGGGTAGTGCTTCCGGAGCAGAGCCCTCCAATCCCGTGCTGCTTCAGCCGCGTCCGCAGAACCGGAAGTAAAACGCGCCAAGAAAATAGACCAATCAGAAAACGCCTTTGTGTCTTTGGGCGGCATGGATTGGAGGCGTCCCTGGAAGCCTATCAGAGGACAAAGCCAGAAAGGGGAGGAACGTGACCCCTCGTAGCCCGCGCTGCCACTGCATTCACCGTCACTGTCACTGTCACCGCGGAAGTAAAACGCGCCAAGAAAATAGACCAATCAGAAAACGCCTTTGTGTCTTTGGGCGGCATGGATTGGAGGCGGCCCTGGAAGCCTATCAGAGGACAAAGCCAGAAAGGGGGAACGTGACCCCTCGTAGCCCGCGCTGCCACTGCATTCACCGTCACTGTCACTGTCACCGCTGCTTCTGGCTCTGCCTAGCTGAGAAGATGACCGTGGGGAGGCTTGCGGGAGCCTCCGGCGGCGCGGAGCGGAACCGTCAGGTAAGGAGAAAAAGAGAAGGGAGGAAGCAAGACCGGGCCCCGAGAAGGGATCCCTCAGAGAGGAAACCGTTTGACGTTGCCTTGGAGACAGCCAGCAGGGGAGTGGCACGGCGGGGCGTGGGATTGAGTTGCATTAGGGACCGAGTCGCTTGGGCATTATACCTGGCTTTTCGTGGCACCATAGCGATGGCACTCAGTTTTCGCTTATCCTCTCAAATACCCAATGACCAGTAGTACAATTGTTGTCCCCATTTTGTAGACCAGAGAACTGAAGCACAGATAAAGAAACTTGTCCCCAAATCCATAGAGACAGAAAGTAGATTGGTGGTTTAGGGGTGTGGTGTGGGTGGGTTTGGAGAAATAGTGACTACTAAAGGGTATGGAGTTTCTTTTCCGAGCTATGAAAATTTTCTCAACTCGATTGTGATGATAGTTGCACAACTCTGTGAATATACTAAAAACCATTGAATTGCACATTTTAAATGAGTGAATTGTGTGATATGGAAATTATATCTCAATGAAGTCGTTTTTTTAAAAAAAAGAAAGAAATTTGCCCAAGATCACACACTCTTCGGTAGCAGAGCCAGGGCTAAAACATATACTTACCTTTGACTCAGAATCCAGTGTTCTTTCCAGTATTTCAGCTGGACCTTAGAGAACCCTGTAAAAACAACACCTAGTGTCTCCTGAAGGACTGAAGTGGCCAATCTTCAAATGGCTTCCCTTCTGCAACCACTTATCCTCTAAGGTCCAATCCTGGCCCCACGCCTGCATCCCTGAGGACAATTCATGCCACTGTCCTCCAGCCACACTGACCCTCTTTCTACCTTTACAAGATTCAAAATTTGTTCCTTCCCAGGACGCTGCCGCAAGGCTTTTGCATTTGCTGTTCCTTGAACCCCAAACCCTTTTACCCCAGATCTTAGCAAGGCTGGCTCCTCATCAACCAGGTGTCAATCCAAAATTCCTCCACAATGAGAAAAATAGAAATCAGCCCAGGACTGAGAAAATATAATTCAGACTGTAGTAGACACAGATAAGGGCAGCAGCAAGATCAGCAGAAAACAGTGTTGCTCTCAGAGCCACACTGTAGCTGCTTAATTACTAACACCCCTTCTTCTAAATGATAATGCTTACATTATCAATTACCCCACCCCACCATGTTCTTCTCACCTTTTGAATAAAAATTGCTCATTCATCTACTTACTACACTGTGCCCACTTTTTGACAGCACCCGTCTAAAGTTGATCTCTTCCTCCCCTAACCCTCCTCAGAATCAATCAGGACAAGCCAACCCTAGAAAAATGCCCCCACCCTCATTCCCTATGGTTTTCCATGTGTACTGCAGCAAATTAATAAACCTAACTTATTATAGGTACATTCCTAGTGACCTTTTTCTGATGGGCTTTATCAACAAAAAAGCTTCCCATATGTACTCCATCAATCTATAACCTCACAGTGTTTATGGTTATCATTGAATATGTTATCATCTTATATTGTCGTCTTCTCTCACTACAATGTAAGCTTTATGAGAGTAAAGAGCTTGTTTGTCTTGTTCTCAGCCAAATGTCCAGTGCACATTTGATATCCATAAATATTTTATGAATGAATAAGGTACTTAAAAGCTGGTTGGGTATCCCACTTTATAGGATGTTGGTCTTTCAGCTAGACCACACCATTTCCCCTGTTAATCATCCATTCCTAGTGATAGAGTGGGAATTAGAATATGAGGAAAGCAGAGGTGTAGACAGTGGAGGCAGGAGAAGGAAGATAGGCAACATGAAGATAAAACCCGAGTAAGGCAGGATGGAGAGTGTGGCTAAGGTCATGGATAGGATTCCTGGAGTGCAGGGGACAGAATGCATGGTTCAGAGTACGTCCTCTGTAAATCCTTATCGTACTGCATGGAGTAGGGAACCAACTTTAGCTCTTTGCTTTCCCTTTTCTGCCCTTCAACCAAGCACACCCCATATACCAGGTTGTGAAATTTCTTTAGAGCGAGGAACACATTTTATTTTTCTCGCCAGTCCCTATATACAGAGATTTATTCAAAATAAAATAACATTTATGTTTTGAATACCTTTGAAATTATAGTTTGACCCACAGTCTGTTTCTATCCCATTTTAGATATTTCCCCCCAAATCCTCCTCAGACACAGAAGCAGAAGAGGAGCTGTCTGGGGATGGGCTGGTTTTGCCCAGGGCTGGCAAACTGGATGAGTTCCTCAGCCCAGAGGAGGAGACAAATTCTACTTCTGATTCTACTGGGAGCTTTTACGAGACCCTACAGGTACTAAAGCAAAAAGGCAGATGGTGTCTGTTGGAGTCTCTCTTTCAGTCTGACCCAGACAGTGATAAGGACCTGTCTGAAGATGATGAGGATCTGGAGAGTTTCTTCCAAGACAGGGGCAGGGGGAAGCCACAGGTCCAGTACCCTCGGTCTCTGAGGTAAGTCACTGCAGTTCAATAGCTGCCCTACTCCCCAACTCCAGGCATGACATGTCATGGCTCTGGGACTCGTCTTTTTTCTCTATAAAACAAAAACCACCAATGCAAGTTGCTACTGATCCTTGCTTTATCTCAGAATCAGCCTTGGTGTCCAACCATTTCAATTCCTACCCAACAATCCTAAATCACTTTGGGCAACCCTTAGTCCAGTGAAGCATTGGAACGGATCAAAGGAATGCCCTTCCCACACATGCTTTCCCCTGAGAATGACAACAAGATTCATTACTTGGCCAAGTCTATTATATGTATGTATATCTTATCTCATTTAATATTTACTTTCTCCTCCCAATAACCCTGTAAGATATATATATTTTTTCCATTCTACGTATGAAGAAATTGAGGTTCCAACAGAATCTTGCTCAAGGTTTGAAGCAAGATTTGGACCTGTGTCTGGCTGGCTCTAAAGCTCTGCTCTGTCCCATTGCACTGTTCTCTCTCTCTATGAAAATATTAGAGTGCAAAGTGGCAATTTGTGGATAAATTCTAAGAGACTTACCATTAGGGCTTCTAGAATTACCTGTGGGGAGGAGGGAAGCCTCACTGGGAGGGTTATGGGCATAGAGGCATGTGGGGCTGTGATGTTAGGCTGAGAAGTCAGCTGTGACCTCCCAGGAAGGGAGGATTAGGGAGGATCTGGGCCTCCTGATTGCCCTGTTCTCCACACAGATCTACTTTTCCCCCAGGTGTGGCTCCATGAGGCACTGCAGCTCCCTGAGCAACCTTCCCTCCAACATTTCCAGAGCTCAGTCCCAGCCCCCCTTAGGCTCCAGGCCTCCCTCTCAGCACAGAAGTGTCAGCTCCTGGGCATCATCCATCACCGTCCCACAGCCATTCCGCATGACACTGCGTGAGGCCCGGAAGAAGGCCCAGTGGCTGGCCTCACCTGCCTCCTTTGAGCAAGAGAGGCAGCAGGCCCAGAGGCAGGGCCAGGAGGAGGCCGAGTGTCACCGGCAGTTCCGGGCACAGCCTGTGCCTGCACACGTCTACCTCCCTCTCTATCAGGAGATTGTGGAGCGGAGCGAGGCCCGGAGGCAGGCAGGGATCCAGAAGAGGAAGGAACTGCTCCTCTCTTCCTTGAAGCCCTTCAGCTTCCTGGAGAAGGAGCAGCAGAGAAAGGAAGCTGCTCGACAGAAAGACTTGGCTTCCACAACTAAGGCCAAGGTCCCCAAGAAGAAGGCCACCAAAAGGATCCCCAAGTCTATTCTGGAGCCAGCCATGGGAGATAAACTCCAGGGTAAAGACATCCTTGCCACCTCCTGCCTGGGGGTACCAAGAGGCACTGTAGGGATGTAGTTAGGGCTCAGGGGTCAGCCTGGCTTGGAGATGAGCTTCTCGGGTGGACCCACTAGAGTCTGTGCACTCAGTGCAGACCGAGAGGGAGGGTTATGTCTATCAATACAGTGGGGAGCCCTGCAGCGTCCCCCAAGGCTAATCTTGTTGACCTCTCTCTCAGTGAATGCTTGTGAAGGCCTCTGCCCAGCACAGGTGCAGGAGCAGAGAACCAGTGAGATACCCATGGATCAGGTTAAGCCAGTGCCACTGCCAGCCACCTGCCCCTGAGGAAAGCTCCCCCACCCCTCCCTCATCCTGGTGAGGTAGCAACAATCACTGGAATTACTTGGGGATGACTATTTACACATTTCAAAAAGTATAGCTCTGAATAAGGACTCAGGCTTTATTCACTCTTCAGTAGCATGTGCGGTGCGCCAGCCTCTGTTCTATGGTGAAGAAACAGACAAAGAGTTTGTAGGCAGGTGAGAAAGCCAGATAACTGACAAATAATTACACCTGTGATGAGTCATTTACAAGGATTACAGGGAGAAGCATGGGAGTCCTATGGCACATCTAGCAGAGGGGCCTGACTCATCAGACGGTGTGGTAAGGGTGGGAGCAGTTAGGAAAGGTTCCCAGAGAAAAGGAGCACTGGGGCTGACCTTGAAGGATGAGCCATGGTTAATTCAGTGAAGAGGGAGGATGAGGCATAGATGTGGCATGGAGGTAAGAGAAAGCTGAGCATATTCAAGGGATAGAAAGGTAGACGGTCGAGACAAGGGAGAGTGGGGAGAGGCAGGCATGAGCCAGACCAAGGGGCCTTGTAGGCCATGTTAGGGGGATTGGACTTCATCCAGGGCCATTCGGGAGCCACTGAAGGGTTTTATGCAAGTGGCTTATGATCAGATATATAGTTCAGGAAGATCACTCTAATTGTCATATAGATAATTAAAGGAGGTGGCAAAATTGGAAGGATGTTGATCTAATTGGAAGCTACTTCAACAATTCAGTTGAGAAATTATGGAACTAGTAGCAGGAACAATGAAAAGAGGATAGAGAGGAGGGAGGTTAAAGAGGAAGTGACAGAAGAACTCGTGACTGATGAGATGAGAGAGGGAGGAGTCAAGGATAATTAGGGCAAAGGGCTTGGACATTTGGGTGGATGGTGGGACCTTGCTCTGAGATGGGGAAACCTTGGAGAAGAGCAGGTGACTGGCCCACTTCCTCCAGCTTCATCTTGGTAAAAGGCAGCTGCTTCTGCAGCCTGATTGGCACAGGCAGTGATGTCCTGGTCAGTGTTTATTTACAAGCTCTCCAGAAAAATAAAAAAGCAAGCTGGTTCATAATGTTTGCCATTTTCTGTGGTATAAATACTCCTAATGTGGCCAATTTCAAGCTTCCCACCTAATGTCAACAGGGGCTCACGAAATTCCTGAAAAGTTAATGATCAGCTTCAGCACACTACTGCTGGTGCTTAAAAGAGGGAAAGTTCCCCATACTTTATGGTATGAGGCTGGGTCCCTTCTCACCCATCGCCACCCTGACTTTTTCTCCACAGAAGCTGAGCTCTTCAGGAAAATTCGTATCCAGATGAGGGCCCTGGACATGCTCCAGGTGGCCTCCTCCCCTATCAACTCCTCTAATAGCCGGGCTGACCCACAGCCCCGCACAGCCACCCGAACCCAGGAGGAAAAGCTTGGGTTTCTGCAGGCTGACTTTGGATTCCGGCCTCTGGTGAATCCTGTCGTCCCTGACTATGAGGGTCTTTACAAGACCTTCCAGAGAAGAGCTGCCAAAAGACGGGAAACTCGAGAGGCAACTCGCAACAAGCCCTTCTTGCTGAGGACTGCCAACCTGCATCACACCGAGCGGCACTGTGCTGTTGCCACCTCTGGGGAGAGGAGGGTAAGAGTCCCGGCAGCTATGCGTGGGTCGGGCCCGAGGCCTGGAAGGCAGGGCTGGCCTGGGGCTCAGTGGAAAGCACTTGTAATGACATTTTTCTGTCTTAACTTTTTTTGAATACCATTTCAGTTGTAAGTAGATCCATATTCCTGTAAACTCAAGACAACAGGAACACTTCCTTTCCTTCCCTTTCTCTAGAGAGATTTTGCAGAAATAAGTCCAAGCAGGTTTGGAAGGCAGGGAGTTAGGATCAGTTGCTTGTGTCCCTATACCAGTTCCAAGGAACACTTCTCACTTGATTAAAATCTTCAGGATTGCTATCCAAGTCTTGGTTATTAAACCTGAGATTTCATTATCCTTGCCTATTCCCAGGAAAAATATGAATACTCATTTTCAGTCCTTCACTGAAATTGAATCCTCATTAAGATAGAAACTAAGCACAATGCTGTTCCACCATTACCAGACTTCATTTCTTCTAGAATTCTCCACAGCCACCAGCTACACCCCTGCCAAGGAGTCGTTCTCTGAATGGTCTCGCTTCCCTCTCTGTCAACACCCTCCCTGTGCACATCACCGATGCAACCAGAAAGAGGGAATCTGCAGTCAGGTGAGTGGTCAGGCCACATGAGACTCATGATTCTCTGATCTTGGCCTGAATGGTGGAAGCCACTCTGTTGCTGGGCCTCTTCTCCTGTTATCAGAGACACCTCAAGGGCCAAAGGGAATTCTCTGGTCAAGAAAGGAATACATGTGGCTGTATACACCTGGTGCTGGAGAACAGCTGGCCATAATTCCACAAATATTCATGGGGAACTTACTCTGTGCCATACACAATGTTAAGGTGGGAGACACCTTAGGGAACCTAGAGTTTAATATCCAATCTGAAATACAGAAAAGCAAAGAAGCAATTACCATATTTTGTGAGTAGTGTAATGAGGGGAGAGTATAAGGGACTGAGGGTACTGGGCAGCCTGGGACAGGGGTCTGTTGTCTCTTGGAATAGATGTCTAAAGTGAAACCTGAAGAATGAGAAGGAGTTAGCCAGACAAAGGATGAGAGAAAGAATTTCCAGAGAGATCAACATGGGTAAAAGCCCACAGGTAAAAGGAAGGTAGCTATGAGGAACAAGAATTCAGAGAAGCATGACAGCAGGTGGCTGAACCTACCACAAAGAAGATGAGCCCTCAGTTGGTTAGAGTGTGGTGTTATAACACCAAGGTCAAGGGTTCAGATCTCCACACTGGCCAGCTACAAAAATAAATAAATAAATAAAGACATCCATTGCACAAATTTGAGATTCTCTGGGATTCATTTTGTGGAGATGTCAGAGTCAGTTGGGAAGCAGGAGCCTACTTATTTGTATCTCAACTGACCTGACACTGTCCTGGTATTGTTCTCACTGAGCCAGACTCCCAGCAAGAGTTCCTCAGTTCCTCCACTAGGCCTCTGAGCCCAAGTAAGCAGGAGAGGCCATGGTGTGACAAGTGGCTTTACTCTAGGAAAGGACGAACATCTTCATACCTTCCCATGGGGCTCAGGGGAGTACCAGGAACCTATTCATAGAAACATATTTAGGATCCAAAGGATACTCCCTTCTTCCTCAAATTTCACAGAGCTACTAAATCAAGGCTAAACATAACAGTATTCTGAGGGCCCAATAAGGCTGGCCTTATGAACAAGAGGCTGGCTCACCTATGGAGGAGTAGTACATGTCTGCTTTCCAGCAGTAGAGAGTCTGACATATTAGCAGATTGAACTTTCATGCCCTTCCTCATCTGCCCATTTGAATGTTGACATCCAAATGCAAGAGTCTTGATTGTTTTTCCTTTTGGTAGAACTCTCCATTATACCTTATAGAATGATAATTACACAAACTAAGTGCTGCAGGTTGACCCCAAATTATCTGCATTGAAGGAGGCCCATTTCCAGTTCTCTTTCTGTTTTTGTCTGTATGTGCCTGGCCAGTGTAGGAATCTGAACCCTTGAACTTTGGTGTTATAACACCAAGCTCTAACCATCCAGTTCTCTTTGGAAATGCAGATTTGTATTCCAAAGGACCATGAACCCAGGCACCTTCCAGCCATTGTTTATATCAGTGATCAAGAGCAAAGGCTTCAGAGTCAGAGATTCTGGCTTTTCTACTGGCATGCTGGGCAGCTTTGAGCAAGCAGCTTAACCTCTCTGAGCTTCAATCTCCTCACCTATAAAAAGGGGACTTACATTCTTTACCTAATAAGGCAGTTGTGAGGGTTACATGGATGTAATGATACTTGGTTCATGTTAGGTAGCTCAACAAATGGTACCTGTTAGTATTATTTTGTTTCCAGACCGGCAAGAAGCCTAAAAAAGACCTAAAGTGTTTGGCTGTTTAAGTAATGTTTTAATTCACATGTTCTCCACTTCAATAAATGAACAGCTTCTGGGGTGGGAGATAAATCACTGTGTCCATAGTGCTGGAAAGGCTTCATCTGCCAGTGTAATCCCAGGATCTTAATCTTTCTGAAAATTCCAGCTATGGTAAATTATCTGCCTTATTCATAGAAAACACCAACTTACTTTCCAGAGAGGTTACCAAGATTGCTTTTAAAAATACCCAAGTAGGTCATCTGTACTTTTTTTTTTTGGCCTCCCCTTTAGAAATTCACTTGAAAAAAGGGAGAAAGCAGATGAGACTCCTCAGTGGTTGGAGGTGCACAAAAAGAAGTGTCAAGAGATGTCTAAATCGGTGACCTTGCGTGCAAAAGCCATGGATCCCCATAAAAGCCTGGAGGAGGTGTTCAAAACAAAGTTGAAAGAGAACCGGTCAGTGTCCTCCATGTGTCAAAGGGATGCCTGTCTTGGGATTCAGCAAATCATTGGCCTTGAAATCTGACAAAATGGAGTTTTTAGGTAGTCGTCTGTAATTGCAGGGAGTCAAGGATTTTGCTAGACAGGAATTTATAATGTACATGGGAATTGCTCTGCTTAACTGAAATGAAGGGTATACTGGATTGGAAAAGATAATGTTTTTTCTAGAAATCTTGTTAATTCCAGGAACAATGACCGTAAAAGAGCCAAAGAGTATAAGAAAGAATTGGAGGAAATGAGGAAGAGAATACAAACAAGGCCCTATCTCTTCGAACAAGTTACTAAGGTAAAATTAATCCATCACTCATTTTTTTCTGCCTTGGATGAAAGGGCTGTTAGAAATTATGAAATAATTTTAATATGTTGGTATTAAACATTTCCTTGAGGCTCAAAAATTCTAAATTGGGCCCATTTTATTACTGTCATCTTTTCCCAGAATAAGTAGTACAATGATGAATGCTGCTTAGGCTGATTTCATCCAAGACTGGACTCCAAAGGCATCTATAATATCCATGGGGGATGCATTCCAAGACCCCCAGTGGATGCCTGAAACCATGGATAGTACTGATCCCTGTTATTTCCAATACATGCATATATATGATAAAGGTTAATTTATAAATTAGGTACAGTAAGAGATTAACAACAATAACTCATAACAAAGTAGAGCAATTATAACAACATACTGTAATAAAAGTTATGTGAATATGCTCTCTCTCAAAATATTTTCAGATCATGGTTGATTGTAACTGAAACCATGGAAAGCAAAACTGCCGATAAGGGCGGACTGCTGTAGTTGAGCTTTCAGATTGAATCAGAGTGGGGGTTAGATCCTAGAGACAGAGTGACTGTTTTGCTATTTCTGCTGTCTGGAGCCATCGTTCAGTCCTGGGAAGGCATCTCTCCTGCAGCAGTGCTGGTGCCCCTGGGCATCCCCAGCCTCTGGAACTGTGGTACATTTATAGAACTCTAAGGGTTAGGATGCTCAAAACACCCCACAAGGCTCTTTCCAGATTAAGTGCTTTCAGGCTGGGAGAATCATTTTAAGATATTCTCTAGATTTTTAGAGAAGCCAGATTCAATTGAAATCTCCCTAAGGAAGTGCTGTAGCTACTTGAACAGCCCAGAAAGGCCACCGTCCCAGACAGTTTTAGGCTGAATGTCTCTGTGAATTCCTTTCCTCCCCAGTTTCAGACAAAAGGGGGGGGGGCTCCTAGTAGTTCCAATTGTTGGGCATTAGCTTCATTTTACAATTAGTGCATTATCTAAGGATTTGCTGGGTCCACTCCTCCCTACCTGTATCTCTCTCACACACACTCTGCACTGTCTGGGATTACCTAGCAACTTCCATTGTTCAAAATCTCTCATGCTGATCTATTCTCTTTGTTAATTTGTTTCAAGCAAGCTCACTCTTTAGATCACAACAGATCTTTCACCACTCTAGGAAAAATACAAAGTACTCTATGATTTTGCTCTTGACTACTTAAACAGAAAATAACCTTCGTCTGGTCCACATACAGACCATCTATCTTGTTTAGAATGTTTTTAATGCACCTTATTTTCAATTTTTTATATTTTAGTATTCTTGATGATGGATTGGTTGCTTTTAAATCTTAGAATGGTTTTAGTCCATCTTTTTCCACCCGGGTCTCACTTGGTCTTGCCAAAGTCCTTGCTTTTCAAAGATGTGGCTCCCAAATCAACAGCTGGCATCTCCTGGGTGTGTTATATAGAGTTACAGGCCCCATCTGAGACCTACAAAATGAGAATCTGCATTTTAACAAGATCCTAAGGTGGTTCATGTACACATTAAGGCTTGAAAACAAGGCTCTCAGTAATTTTCATACAAATCTATGCCCAACACTAAGGGCAGCAGAGGTAGGGATAGTATTGTAAGGATGTACTAAGCAAGTAATTTGGAATTATCTGCTAATTTACAAGACAGCTACAGCAGAATAATTTCCATTCCACAGGATCTTGCCAGGAAAGAAGCAGAACAACGATATCGAGACACCCTGAAGCAGGCTGGGCTGGAGGAAGACTTTGTGAGGAACAAGGGTCAAGGAACCCAGGCTGTACAGTGCAAGTAAGCTAAAGTCAAGGATTGTCCCAGGTAATTTGAGATGCTATCATTCTGCAACTCGCTAAGTTGTCATCCCCCGTAATGTCACTGGGAGGAAACTTTAGAACAGCCACTCATACTTTGGGTTCACATTCCCGTATTCATACAATAACTAATCCAGAAATCTCCAAGTAACACATTTGAATTTAGAGAGTAGTTCAGTTGTGAATAAAATCTATGCACTGTATATGTATATTAGGTTTAGATTCCTTCAACTTGAAAGAGATCATTTTCCAATTCCAGTTCCAATGCCACAAGTCAAGTTTTTTTTGTTGTTTTGTTTGTGGCTGGTGGTACAGAGATGGAACGCCGGACCTTGGTGTTATCAGCACTACACTCTAAGCAACTGACCTAACTAGACAGCTCCCCCCAGTCAAAAGTACTAACACTTTACTTTTTAAGAAAAATCATGTATATTTTGACTTCTTATAAAATGATGAAACTTTTTCTAGCATTCCTTAAAGATAACTCATTAGCACCACCTCCTCTATAACCCACTTTGATATTGTATAAGTCAAAAGGAGAAAAGTATAGCATCTCCATTATTCTCAATTTTGTTTCTTAAGTCCTAGTGGCCCCTCCGCTAATTCCCATCAGTTTTTCCCCTAGAAATTTCCCTTTAGCGCTCATATAAAATAATGAAAATGTTGAGGCCATTTTTGTTTTGTTTGGCGGCTGGCCTGTACGGGGATCCAAACCTATCACCTTGGAGTTCTAAGGCTGTGTTCTAACCAACTGAGCTAACTGGCCAGCCCTAAGACCATTCTTAAACCTTATACCATGCTTTTTTTCATTTAAAATAGTCTCATAATGCTTTAATTTATTCTGCAGCATCTGTGAAACTACGCAACTCGGCATCAGGGATCCACAGCAGGACTTAGAAGAATCTCCAGAACAGCCTACAAATCCCAAGAAGGAACTGGAGGATCTGTCTTATGAATCACTGGACAATCTCAAATCACTTGCTCAATCAGTACACAAAAGTAATGCTATTGAACAATGTTAAGCAGCTAACTTGGGGATGAGTCAAGGCAGGCAAAAGTTGGGTTTTGAGTCATGGTTACTGTTAGAGAACGGGGAAAAGAGCAGCAGCAGATAACATGGAATGGTTCTAGGAAATCACAGAGGAGGGATCATAGCCTAAACCTAAGGGTTCTTGCTTTGTGCCTAACATTTAGAGTACAGGTATAGAACAAAGAGCACAAGCCCAAATGCCTATAGGGGCTGTCAGGAAACATAAATGAGTCAAATGGGGAAGGTGTAAAATAGGAGAAAGTAGAAACTGGAGAGTACAAAACCCTGCTGCAATACAGGCCCAGAATTGCCATATCAACCACATTTTCATCAGAAACCAGAAATTTGCATGTTGGCAACTAATTTAAAATTTAGAAATATTGTAGTTGAAATAAAAACATGTATATATCAGATTTAGCCCATGAGAGATGACAAATTTGCAATCTCTACTACAAGATTTCTTTTCTGGGGGGCACTGGCCTGTACGGGGATCCAAACCCTTGACCTTGGTGTTATAACAGAATACACTAACTGACTGAGCTAACCAGCCAGCTCAGGGTTTCCTATCCTTAGTACCATTGATATTTTGGGCCAGATAATTCTTTGTTGGGAGTTGGAGGAGGGAGCTGTCCTGTATATTACAAGATGTTTAGCAGCATCCCTGGCCACTAAATGCCAGTAGCACTCCTCTCCCCAGTTGTGACAGACAAACAAAAAATATCTCCGGATAATGCCAAATTGTCCCTGGCAGACGGATCAAAAATGTCCCTGGTTGGGAACTACTGCTTTAGTATAAAAGTAAGACTGCAGGAAGTGAAAACTGGTATTTTAAGAATATAAGTAATTGTCATGAGCTCAATCTACATAGTACAGGATGATTATGCATGTCATTAGCAAATTAAGAACCATAATTGCTTAAAACAGCATTTAATTCTTTCCTGTTATCTGTCTAGAATGTGCTACTGTGTGCGTGTATTTGTGTCAGCATGATATAAGATGACTGGTAAGGGGATCTCAACCCTTGGCTTGGTGTTGTCAGCACCACACTCAGCCAGTGAGTCAACTGGCCATCCCTATATCGGATCTGAACCCGTGGCCTTGGTGTTATCAGCACCGCGCTCTCCTGAGTGAGTCACAGGCCGGCCCAGAAGCACCTATCTTGTGTTTTGTTTTGTTTTGTTTTTAACCACTTTTCTGGAAAAATTCAAAACTACCTGATATTGCCATTTCCCCAGATTCAAACATGGTCTTTTCTGGTGGTGACAGAGTGATACTCTGATAACTGCCATCTGGGTTTGCTAGTTAGAAATGAAGATGCTGGGCCGGCCCGGTGGCGCACTGGATAGTGCGCCGCTTGGGAAGCGCGGCGGCGCTCCCGTCCGAGGGGNGCCACTAAATGCCAGTAGCACTCCTCTCCCCAGTTGTGACAGACAAACAAAAAATATCTCCGGATAATGCCAAATTGTCCCTGGCAGACGGATCAAAAATGTCCCTGGTTGGGAACAACTGCTTTAGTATAAAAGTAAGACTGCAGGAAGTGAAAACTGGTATTTTAAGAATATAAGTAATTGTCATGAGCTCAATCTACATAGTACAGGATGATTATGCATGTCATTAGCAAATTAAGAACCATAATTGCTTAAAACAGCATTTAATTCTTTCCTGTTATCTGTCTAGAATGTGCTACTGTGTGCGTGTATTTGTGTCAGCATGATATCTTAAATAAATTTAAAACTTCTCTGATAGTCATGATTTTCTATCAGTAGGTGATCTTTGTAATACTTTTCTTCTCACCAATAATAATAGGATATTCTCTCTCAGTAGCTGCAGAGACAGGATGTCATCAAGAGTGCTTGCTCTGGGGCCGGCCCCGTGGCGCACTCAGGAGAGTGCAGCGCTTGGGTGTGCAGCAGCACTCCTGCCGCGGGTTCGGATCCTATATAGGGATGGCCAGTGCGCTCACTGGC
>NW_007726437.1:0-4086 GCF_000696425.1 Galeopterus variegatus
TCTTCACTTGAGGCACTAACTTTAGTAGAGATAGGAATGATAAAGGACTAAAAAAGAGAAAACACTTCACAGTTGTGTAGTGAAGCCAGCTCACACAGCTCAGGAGAGCCAATTGTGAGACTCTGTTCCAACTCCGAGTTCAGTGATGAGATGTTGATAGCTTGCTATTAGCCTTAGTGACAGTATTTACGCCACAGAAAACAACAGATGCTACAAATCAGGGCTTTCCTCACCTCCCCAAGAGAGCCAGTTGTTAAGCATTTAACAGCATACCACTGCTGCTATGTGTTTTAAAATCAACCGATCGTGGAAAGAGAGATGGATAGATGGATAGCTCTGTGATAAAAGAAATACAGCAAAAATGCTTCTTATAGACTCTAATGGGCGAATATATAGAGGTTCACTGTGCAATTAGTTTAATTTTTCTATGTTTGAAAATTTTCCTAATAAAATGTTGAGGGGGGTCCTAAAAATGTAAAAATCAACTAACCAAACCCCAAACTCACTAAGGAGTAAATAAATCCTTTTATCTGAACTTTAGCAATTAAGGCTAACAATGCTCAGTGCTGCTGAGGTCCAAATCCAGACTTCATGAGGTCCATCTTCCTGAAGGGCAAAGCCCCAGGAGGAAGCTCTGCACAAAGGACCCTTGGGCCGAGCTTAAGGTATAAACTGCTGGGATAAAGTAAACTAATTCTGCAAGGGTGGTTTCATCTGGTCTGCAGTCAAACCAGCCACTTGCAAATTCTGGAAAAAGCAACAGTTCCTTGGTCTCTCAGTTCACACGAAGAACTCTTGCAAAATCAGTTATTTGCTAAACTTGACATTGCTCTAATTAAAAAATAAGTAAAACAAAAAAAGAAGGTGATTTTCATATCCAGTTTTTCCATTTTGAACAATAATAACACCTACTATTTATTAAAATCCCCTGGTGTTCCAGACACCTGTTTTAGACATATTATTATTTTTACAGTTTTATTGTGGTAAGAACACAATGTGAGATTTATCCCTCTTAATGGATTTGAAAGTATTGCTAACTGTAGGCACAATCTTGAGCAGCAGATCTCTAGAACTTATTCATCTTGCATTACTGAAACTTTACACCCATTGGTTTTTAATCCTCACAACAGCCTGAAAAGTATACTTTTCTTTTCCAATTTTTTAATGAGAAAACAAAGAGCAAGAGAGATTATTTAATTTACCCAAACTCACTGAACAAATGCCTGAAACAGGATTAAAACCCAAGTCTGTGTATCCCTAAAGCCTACAGTCTTCTATTTTGCTCAGTATTTTCTAGAGTCCTGAGAAAATGTTCCTTTCAAAGTTAGTAAGCAAAATTCTTTGCCAAAAATATTATTATATTGTTTTATATATATAATTATTATATTATGATAATTGCATTAGTGTATATATTATATAATAAAATTAGTAAATTGTATATACTTATGATATTAATACATCATAATTATATTATTGTGCTTTTTTCCACAGTAGTTTTCCTCTTTTTGTTTTATTCTTACGGCTCTTCTGTTATATAGCTCATGCAGTTATCAACATTTCATCTAGTAGGTGACAAAACCAAGCTTGAGAGAAGTCACATCCCTTACCTAAGGTAAAAACAGACACGTTGTTGGTAAACCAGATCCAGAATCTGGTATTCTGACTCCCAGCACCTCCCTCCTCACTAGCCCCACATACTTCTTGGAGCCCTCACATTTATTATCTGGGGTCCACTGATCTATAGGAGTTGTATTCCCCGCTTTGTCTAATATTTTTCTAGCATTTGCTAACAAAGGCAGTGACAGAAAATATACCCAAGTTCAATGGCTGCTAATCTTGACTACATAGTGTTTAGTCTGATTAGCTAGAAGTGCACACAGATTCTAACCGTCCCTTCAAGGGACTCGAGTTTAAAAAAAATTTTTTTTTGAAGAAAAAGATAAAAGCACTTCTTTGAAACAGAGGACATAAGTTCTCCTTTGCAGATACTGCTGATGCTGATTTGGAGAGGAGGGGACCCTGGGGAGTTGGAACATTATCAGCTGATAAAGACACACAAGATTCCTTGAATGAGCACTTACAGAGTCAGGGCGGTGCCCAGGTGCTTGGAGGATGTCCCTGATCCCATGTCGACTATTTTGTTCAAAGGGTGCCTTTCTTTGGGTGGATGAGAATGTTGTGTGGAGACAACATTTTCTCCCTTGTGTGTCAACACCATCTCTGAAACGAAGTGTCATCACTGGAGAGAAGATTAGGAGGTCTCAGTTTCACCATAGTCAGAATGGCACATTCCTCTGGCCTTTTGACCAGGTGAGTTAGTGTTTGCAGTCAGCGCTCTGGTTCATGGTGAAGGTTGAGGAATGTCTAACGGGTGGGCTGGCGTGGATGCAGGGAAATGGTTATGCTCCTGCACTCTCGGTGGAAGTATGAGTTGGCGCAGCCTTTCTGGAGAACAATTTGGCAACACCTACAAGGCATTTACCCTTTGGGCAACTCTCAGAGGCTCACAAAGATATCTGTGCAAGGATGTGCACTGCAGCCTTGTCTGAGCAATAGAATGTTAATGGGACATTTTGTGAAGTCTCAGAAATGAGGCTACAGACCCAAAGCTGAGAGTAGGAGGTGCTAATCCCCCATATCTGAAGGACCATCTCAGAGGTGGCAGGACCATGCCAGTGACCAAGTCTCCTGCCCTCTCTAGCTTACAGTAACAGAAGTCCAATGCTAGAAGAGCTACTCCCTTCCTACCCTTGAAGCCTCATGAGTGGGACTTCAAGACAACCTCAGAGACTGAGTGTGCCTGCAAGAAAGGAAGACTGACATTGCCCCCAAGCTAGATGCTTGCTAAGATGCAGACACTTATAACCCCCACACGTTCTCACATTGCTGCAGAACTTGGAGAGAGAGTTCTTGGGAAAGCCAGATATATTTCTTCAGAAGTTTGGGAACAGACATACAGAAAGAGACTGGTCCTTGCTTCTTGCCTAGGTAATTTTGAATTGAAAAGCTACTTGCTGCTCCTGGTGTTGCTTGCTTTCACTCTCCACACCCGACCATTCACCGAGTCCTCCTAAGCTAACCTCCCAAATCATCCCATGTATTTTCTCTTCATGTCCAGTGCATCTACCCTATGCATTTCTCACCATCTCTTGCTTGCTTCATTCTCATCCAATCCGGTCTCCCAGTTACTCTAATGACCTTTGATAGTGTTACTCCCTTGTTTAAATCCTTCAATGGTTCACCACTGCTTACAGGATAAAACTCAAACTCTTGGCAGCACATCACCTAGTTCCTACTCAACTTGACCTTTATTTCTTGCTTGCTCTCTCTGCATTTCTGTGTTTGGTGAACACTCCACATGGTTTCACAGCTCATAATCTTTCCATGTGATTTTCACTGTGTTTATAATATATCCCCTATAGCCCTGGCTACATTCCCAATTTTGACCACCCTCAAAACCCAGTTCCCATATCACTTCTCCTATGAAATCTTCCTTGTTTTTTCCCCCCGGGTTGGTACTCTCTTCAGTGCTATCTTTGTACATGGTAAATATTGTGATTATTACTCTCTGTTAAAACCATGTGTCCTGTGTCTGTGTCTCCTCTGAACAGTGAGTTCCTTGAGAACAAGATCCAGCCCCTGGCAACTATCATTCCACTATTCGTCTCTATGAAATTGACTGTTCTAGGGTCTCATATAAATGGAAATGTACAGTATTTGTCCTTTTGTATCTGGCTTATTTCACTTAGCATAATGTCTTCAAGGCTCATTCATATCATAGTATGTGTCATAAGTTCATATCTTTTTAAAGCTAAATAATATGTCACTGTACGTATAGACCACATTTTGTTTATCCATTGATCCATCAATGGACACTTGGGTTGCTTCCACCTCTTGGCTATTGTGTGTAATGCTACTATGAAAGAACAAGGGTGTACAAATACATCTTTGAGACCCTGCTGTCAATTGTTTTGGTTTTATACCCAGAAGTGGAACTGATGGATCATATGGTAGTTCTATTGTTTTTCATAGTGACTAGACCATTTTACATTCTCACCAACAGTGCATGGGGTGGGGGTGGGGGGT
>NW_007726437.1:4542-5435 GCF_000696425.1 Galeopterus variegatus
GGGGGGTGGGGGGTGGGTTGTCAGATTTTTTTATAATAGAAGGTAAGCATGTCTGCCCATTGCTCTGAAAGGGAGACACTGTCTCTATCTTCCAAGGTTGTTCATTATATAAACATCCTTGAAAAGATGGTCCAGAACAAGACATATGCCTTGCTTTCGAGATGTGGAGCAATATGAGTGTTCCATGAAGAATTATCTCCAACCCGTATGCCTTATCTCCTGAACCCCATTATAATCATCTTGAAGTCAGCAACCATGCTGTACTTTTTCTATAATCCACATCTGTAGTGAGTTGAACAGTGGTCCCCAAAAGATATGTCTATGTCCTAACCCCTGGGACCTGTGAATGTGACATATTTGAAAAAGGGTCTTTGTAGATATGATTAAGTTAAGGATCTTTAGATGAGGTCATCCTAGATAACCTGGGGGTGTCCTAAATCCAATGACAAGTCCTCAAATGAGTGATGCAGAAGGAGATTAGACAGAAGAGGGACACACAGACACACCGAAGAGAAGGCCATGTGAAGACAGGGGAAGAGATTGCAGCTATGCAGCCCCAAGTCAAGGAATACCAAACCAAGGAAGGATTTTGCCCTGGAGCCCGCAGAGGGAGCATGGCCCTGCTAACACCTTCATTTTGGATTTCTGTCCTCTGGTACTGATGTAACAGCCTGAACAGAAGTGACTCCATTTTATTAAACCTCTGAATTTAAAAACTTATTCTATCTTGTAACCAAAACCACATAGCCTGCCGCTAATTGCCTAAACAAAATGACTCTTGCTCTCACATTGTACACAAAATAGAGAAAAATTACTAACCCAGATGGCCATTCTTTACTAGCTTACTAACCTGATCTTATTTGAGAATAATAGGAACCAAACCCATGGAGAGC
>NW_007726437.1:6672-7739 GCF_000696425.1 Galeopterus variegatus
CCCCCAAGACTGATAAGCCATGCTTAGGAAAGAAAATAACAAATTCAGTAGGAGGTAGTGTGACTTAGAAGACTTTTTCACGGGTCATAGTACACCACAGGGGTCTGCTGGGGTAGACAGAAAGAGTACCGGACTGCATGGTGGAAGGTCAAGGGGCATTCAAGGCACAGCACCTAATATGTGACTTATGCAAGTCCCATAACCCCCATACAGCGTCAGTTAACTATAAAATGCGACAATATTATCCACCCTACCTGTGCTATATGGTGGTTGTGAGGCTGTCCAGCTCATACAAGAAGTGATGCAGGAGAAAGTACTTTAAGTACTTTTAAGCACAACATAGATGTCCAGAATTACTACAGACTAGGTGTCATATCAAGCACGGAAGAGCTTATATTCCAGTAAAAGAGGTTTATCGCTGTCTATTGATTTTTCAGCCTTGTTGAAGAGCAAACACTCAGATGGTCTTGTGGGACAGATACGACTTCACACCATTGCTGGTTCGAGTTTCCTGGAGGAGGTGGGCTCTGAGATGAATTGTGAATTACAGGGAGAATTCTTGGATCTTGCATAGAGAGCAGGCGCCTCTGATGACAAGTTGTAAGAGAAAGAAGGAAACTGAATGTTTTTTGCATAATTGGCAGGGAAAGGATCCATAAATGGAACTTGGGAGGTGATATAATCAGGGATAATTTGATAAAGAGTCTCAAAATTAAATGTGAATAAGTCAAATCCACCGCAGAAGCATCCACCAATTATGTTGTCAAAGCTGCAGGTGAGAGAAATGCATTTTAACTACAGTGTTTTGAACCTTTATAAGGAAGGGAGTCTGTAGGCAAAACTGCCAGTTAGTGTGTTTTATTTCAGATGAGAAATGACCCCAAACCATCCCAGGGACTCTGCAGTAGAGAGGAAAAAAACAAAAACAAAAACAAAAAAAAACCCAGAAACCCCCCCAATACAAAAAAAAAGAGTTTAGTTGCAAGAAGAAAAGGAAAATTATTCAGAGGTTCCATACCAGAGGGAGGGTAACAATGGGTGATCTGGGAGGAAATGTGTGAGATGCT
>NW_007726437.1:9075-10484 GCF_000696425.1 Galeopterus variegatus
CCCTTTACCTTGTCATTAGAATCCACTTTCCCAGTCCACAGTGCAAACATGAGGTACTCACCCTCCCAGACTTGAAGCTAGAGGTGGGACTGTGACTCTCTTTTGTCAATGAGACATAAATATGACTCCTAGGGGACATCAGGAAAATATTCAGATGTGAGGTCTTCATTGAATTGCTGCGACTACTGTCTAGCCACTTGACAGAAGGAAAAGATGTCCTGTATGGGGACACAGAGTCACTGAAATCTCGTACCATCCAGCTGCAGGCTTCTTGCTATGTGAGAAGAATCTCCTAGTGTTTAGGTCCCTTGTATGTAGATGTTCTGTTGCTTGCAGCTGAGAGCATTCTGCCCAATACAGGAAGAGCAGGCTCATTCCCACCGCCCCCTTGGAGCGAAAGAGCCTTGCCCACAGGTGACCTCTGGGGAGGCCAGGGCAGCCTGCTGACCATCAAGTGGCCCTTTAGGAAAGCAGTCTCCCCACAGGTTTTGAAGATCAAATTAGACTCTCTCTTTTGGGATTTTGAACAACAAGTACAAGGATATGGTCATTCACCTAGCAGAGGAAGGAGAAATAGGGAACAAACAAACAAATAAGACCCAGAGGCTTAGAGAAAAGCTGAGATCTATCAGGGCAGAGCAGACACTGCCCAGGGGAGGCCGGGATAACCAGTGGTGAGAGGTGTAGCTTGGTTCCCAGAGTTCATTCCACCTGCCTCGGAAACCTGTTCTATAGAGTAGGTATCAGGCCTCAGTAACGTCCTCAGCTGAATTCTGCTATTAAATGATCCTCTATCCTTGGTTTTATCTTCAGTTTCTGGGGAGAATTGGCTGATGAAGCAGCAGGCTNCTTTACTAGCTTACTAACCTGATCTTATTTGAGAATAATAGGAACCAAACCCATGGAGAGCCGAGTAGGACTCTGGTCAACTCCCATCTGGGAAGTTCCTTGTTGAAGGAACTCCCATCTGGGAAGTCCCCCTGCCCCCAGCACTTGAGCATGTCCTGGCTTGGTCACCATGAGTCAGCTTTCCACCACAGATCCCTATAAAAGCCTTTGACAAACCTGGGAGAGGTGGAGATGGTCTTTGAGACATCAGTCTGCCATTTCCCCAGGCTGCCAGCTCCCTGATTAAAGTCTACCTTTCCTTACACCAACTCTTGTCTCTCAATTATTGGACATTAAGCAGTGAGCAAAGGGACCTTTGGGATCTTGGTAACACTGAGAAAGAACCAATTTCTGCTGTTTTAGACTACCAAGTTTGTGGTATGTGTTATGGCAGTCCTAGGAAACAAATACACATCACACTCAGCATGGTCCTGTTCAGTAAGCATTTGGAAGTGCAAATCATTCTAATAGGCTCCAAAAACAGGCACATTTAAAGGATATGAATGTTGATTCTCACCCCC
>NW_007726437.1:12271-12886 GCF_000696425.1 Galeopterus variegatus
GAGGTTCCATACCAGAGGGAGGGTAACAATGGGTGATCTGGGAGGAAATGTGTGAGATGCTTAAATGTGGTTACTGAGCTTTCTTTTAAATACAATGAAGCGTGATTGCATTTTAAATTAATTCCTAGCATGCCGGTCTTTGAATTTTTCATGTTTATTTTTACTTTGCATGTCAAATGGATTTTTTTTTTCTTTTTACAAATATCCAACAAAATTCAAGAGGGTTATGTTCCAGATAAGCAATGTTTATATGGCTAACAAGTATTTATTGTCCATTTACTCTGTAGGTGATGGAGAGGAAGAAATAAACGTGTATTCACTACACAGCAAGTATGGAAAGAAACTTTCTTAGATACTATTTCAAATCAATCTGGACAACAGCTCTGTGATGTAGGTATTATCAGTCTCATTTTCCATTTCAGGAGTCTGAGCCTCAAAGCAGTTATGTAACTTATCCAAAATAGCATCTTAGCAAGTTCTTCTAGCACTTGCAGTAGCGGGTGTCAGTTTCCTGTTAACTTTTTAGGGCAGACCCTTGTCTAGACGAGGTTCCACCCTTTACCTTGTCATTAGAATCCACTTTCCCAGTCCACAGTGCAAACATGAGGTACTCAC
>NW_007726437.1:13808-37029 GCF_000696425.1 Galeopterus variegatus
AGAGTAGGTATCAGGCCTCAGTAACGTCCTCAGCTGAATTCTGCTATTAAATGATCCTCTATCCTTGGTTTTATCTTCAGTTTCTGGGGAGAATTGGCTGATGAAGCAGCAGGCTTGGTAGCCCATTCTAAGTGTTGCTGAGATAATTCAATTCTGCTGTTTGCTGCATAGGAGCTGAAGAGCTTTGAAAGCAGGCCTTGGATTCTAGGAAAAACCCTGGGATCTGATTGATGATGAGGCTGGTGCACCCCCAGGCCAGGGACACGGGAACCCAGAGCAGCCTAGGCTCGGGACATGCCATATTCCTGCCAAAGCCTTTTAATAGACCAGCACATTTTTAAGTAGCTTCATGCCATGGCTAGCAAGGAAGTAAGGAAGGGTTCGAGAACAGATGGCGCATGAGCTGGTTCTAAGAGGCTGATTTGCTTTGGGACTTTGGGGAGTTGAGGTGCAGGGAAGGAAGGTTATGGCAGCCAGAAAACCCCAGGATCTGAGAACTGAGCTTGAAGTCCGAGCATGTTGATCCAGGGTGCAGTGAGGAGACCAGTGTGGCTAGAAAAAATGCAATGTGGGTTAGAGTTAAGGAAAAATTGGGGAGGAAGCACCACAAAGAAGGATGAGGATCTGTAGAGCTTTGGGAGATATGACCCAAGGGACGACAGCAAAAGTCAATTTTCCAGTCAGAACCAGACTCTAACCTTTTAACCAACCGTTTAAAAGTTAATAGAAAATGTAATAATTTCCCCAGTAAATTATTTCATGGCTGTGATAATTACTCGTGACTAGCTCAGGAAAGTTTTTTCTTTTTTCTCTCTTTTTTTCACCATATGGATTACGGCTATGGTTCTGCAGAAGATACTACTATTTTAAAGTTAGAATTGCATCCAATATTTATGATGAAATTTTAAGTGAATTCTTTATACAAATAAGTATATCTTTTCATAATTTTTTTTCAACCAGTATATTGGATTGCATAACATAACACCTACAGTCTTGCTTTCTGTTTTAATTTGCACTTAGTGTTTCTAGAATTATTTATTGTTTGGAACAAACAAACTCATGGAATTATCTTTCAGATATCAAGCACAACTCTAGAATTTTCACAGGGAACTCCAAGAATACTGTGTTTTTCAAAAAATAACACAAAAGACTGCATGTTCAACTATGAACAACTGTTTAGCAAAACTACTAAAAACCACACCTGCTCTTGGGAAAATACTCACATAGTGTGAAAAAATGGACTGCTCTCTAAATGTTAAGAAATTTGAAGCTTGAAGCCCACTGCACTCCCATCTTCCACAATGTGTCGTCACATCCGCCGCCCCAGCACCCCCTGCCCCCAGCCGTGGGACTGCTGGTGGAAATGGTGATGTTTGAAAATTACTGCTGAGACATTTAGCGTTTTTAATAGAAATTTCAGTAAGCCAGAAGGGAGCGTGGGCATTTGAGAAAGCCATTCTCCAGCTGCTGCTTCCTATGTGTGAATGTGTAGTCTGTGACTTCCTTAATGACACAAGGAGGCAGCTTTTGCATTTCTACTGCACTTTTAGATTGTCCCTTTAGATGATGTCATGCGACTTTCCCTATTTAGTTGATTGGTTGGTACGTGTCTTTTATTTCACCCCAACTTTGTTTGGGCATGTTTGGGGCATAGGACAATAGCTGTGGGGAGTCCAGCTGAAATCCCCCCATCAGATTTAGGTTTAACAGGCAATTTTGGATCAAATGTTTTACGCCACATTATTTTACATGAAGCCTGTCTCATTTTCACTCTCCTTCCTTGTTCACATCTTCTGCCTCCTCCCTGCCTCTTTCCTTCTCTCCATTTGGGTCACGTGGAAAGAAATGATGGCAGGTGTCACTCTACATTTGCAGGTATTTCAGGAACCACAGCTTCCTGTAGGGCAAAGGCAGCATAAGATAAAGCCAAGCTCACTGGTGAAGCCAGGGCTTTTGCTCCGCTCACCTATGGGTTCTCCCATGTGGCCCACAGCCTGTGCTTGCTCCGGCTCGCAGGGGAGGAAGAACAGCCTGGTCCTTACCAGGCTTCCAACGGAACCACAGCTTCCTGTAGGGCAAAGGCAGCATAAGATAAAGCCAAGCTCACTGGTGAAGCCGGGGCTTTTGCTCCGCTCACCTATGGGTTCTCCCATGTGGCCCACAGCCTGTGCTTGCTCCGGCTCGCAGGGAGGAAGAACAGCCTGGTCCTTACCAAGCTTCCAACATAGACTAGCCTGGTGGAAGGGACAGAGATGGGTTTCAGGGAAGCTGAACTTCTAGTTCCCTTTCAGACTCCTGGCTGAGCTATCCTCGATTCTGGGATAAGTAAGGGACAGGACACCAAGCTGAAGAGGGGAAACAAGATGCTGGCTCTGATTTACCACCTGCCCCTCAGCCAGTCCTGTGGTCTTGCATCCTGTCCAGGCCCTGGCTCTGACCTGACACCTTGAATCTGGACTATTAAGTCCGGGGCATTTAATTGCTAGCTGTGAACTGCTTGCTGCTTAGTTTACTCTTGTCTGGCATCTTGCGTCTGGCTTCGATCCTGGATTTCAGAACTTGATACTGCTTCCTTTCTTCTGATCTTCCAGCCTAGTTTTTCCCCTTTGCTGTTCTGGATTCTCAACATTGGTTTCTGACAGGCCAGGGCTGAGAAGTGTAACTAGGTCCTTAGCGAGTAGGTGGGTCCTCAGCTGTCTGTATCATCGGCTACTGGACAGGGCCAAGCAGATGCATTTGGTCTCTTAGGCTCCAGTCTCAGTTCCTCTAGATGAGTCACCCCCCAAGTGTCTGTACTTGGTCATGGGCTGTGTCACAAGTGAGCCCTTGGATGGGTACTTGAACCTCCAGCTTTATCAGCCAAAGGCTGGGCAGGAAGAAAGTGTCAAGGAGGCTGTAGAATACCTATAGCTTGGCCAGCGGCCTCAGCCTGTGAAGGCCATCTTTCTCTTTCCAGATTGGCATCAAGACTGGTGAGCAGTGGTTCCTCCTGCTGTGGTGCCTGCACCTTATGTTGATGCAAAGAAGGGCAGAGCTCGAGATTGCATCTGCCTTTCCCACTCCTGGCACCGTGGATTTCCACTGTGGATTCTGTTAGAGTCTCTAGAGTCCCAGAAGACTTCTATTTGACTCAGCTTTACAAAATAATGCCCTCCATCCCCACCATGTCCATGCTCAGTCCCACCCCCACATGGAAGCTGGAGAATGTTTCAACATCTCCTGGAAACTGGTCACTTCCAATAGACCTCTCTGCTCCCAGGGCAGGGTCCTGGGGTCACAGCTGCTGTGGGGAATTCTGTTCTCCAGTACCGTTGCTGACCAGAAGAGGCTGTACTTGGATTCCCCCAGACAACAACTTCCCGGGGTGTCTGCCTGCCCCCAGAAGAGCTTCTGCCACTTTAAGGATGGAGCCTCACCAGCCTGGATTTCCCCTCCTGACTCAGCATTGGCCTGTTCACTGGGATCTCATTGCTATGTGGTTATTTTATTTCTTTACTATTATTATTTTTTCATTGATAACAGGACCCTCCATAGGTTTCCCTGACTTGGAATACTGCAAAGAAGGGGCATGGGTCTCCCCCTCTAGTGTGTCCTAAGCTCCTTAAATAGATCAGATCATTCCCCAGGAAGACAATTTTGCCAAGCCAAAGAGGAAAGGTCCTACTAGACCTTTCTCCCAGGACAGTAGATGCTATTTGCCTTACACTTATGCAACTTAAATGACTCTTCTAAGATCTAGAAAAGTCTAGCCAGGCCTCTACCTCTAGTCATTACCAGTAAGTAGGACATTAAAGTGACAGTTGGGGTTCTGTCCCATCAGGCACCAATACATATCTATATAACGCCTTTGCCTCTGCTGATTACCAGGAGAGGGAGATGGGCATCTTGTCTCCAGCATCTGTCAGCCCTATATGCCTAAGTATGACTTTCAAATTCTCTCTGTTTTACAAGGAAGAGAGTGTTCTTTTTGTCTGACTGTGGGTAGAATAAATCCTTTGTGCTGTAGGTAATTAGAGATGGGGAAAGGTTTACTTTCATTAACATTTTCTAAATCACCTGTTGTACTGATAGCTCAAATCACACCTTGCTTTCTTTTAAAATAACCATGACAGTATGAGCTATTATCTAGCACGTTCTACACACCGCTATTGTGGCATTTGTGAGCTGCAATATGGCAGGGGTGACATCTGGGGACTCGCGTGAGTACTTTGCAGATATTTAGCTCAGTTCTCTCTCATACACCCAAGTGGCTGAATCAAGTGAAGCATTCTCCAGTAACTGGCTCTAGAAAAATCAAAGGCCTATTTATTGCATATGTGAACAAAAGGAAGAGATAAAAATTGCAAATGAAAATGTCAGTCAACTCTAATTTCATAATCCTGATCCCCCAGTAGAAGGTTCTCAAAGGCTGGACATTTCTTCTCAGGAAAGAGACGGTGGGAGAAGAACGAATGACTTTCTTATGCGAGGACTTGGCTGGCTTTATGGCTCCACTCTCAGTTTCTTGTTTGTTTCAAGGGGAGATCCAGAAGGGCCAAGTTGGATCTGAAGACATCATCTGAATAAGCAAGACGTCTGCTGCAGCGGTCCCTCCTTGGGGCTCAGCTGTCTCCCAGAGCTCTTCTCCTGCCATGTCCTTCAGAGAATCCCACTGACCCTTTTTCCCTAAGGCCGTTAGAGCAGATGGGGAAGGAATGGCTTGTCTCTTACTGTCCCATTAATTTTTACACAGGAACACAATATTTATCCATACTAGACCTCGATACATTTCTCTGTGTATCTTGTGCTGACAGTGCATTCCATGGAATGTCTTCTCTATCTGAACCTTGAACATCAGCATGGCCATAACAATTTATGACATGAAAAGCCCCAACACATAGAAAAACTGTTTCCTCTTTCATGAGTCTAATGAGCTGAGATAGTCACAAACAGAACCTAAAATGTTTCCATTTCACTTGTCACTGTGACTGCTTTTGTGAGTGAGCTGTGAGACGGATCTCTGTATCCCCAGGAATTTGTTTAGTGCTTGTTGCATAGATGGTGCTTGAGAACCAATGGCTAAATAGCAAATGATATGGACCTAACTAAACAACCTGACTGTTATTAGAGACTTTATCCTCTGCTACTTCAGCCTTTAAAGATCTGGATAAGAGCAAAAGGAGTCAATAGAAAAACTGGAAAGATAAAGATTGGCTAAATCTAACTCTTATTCAACAGGAAATTATTGCTTAACAGAATTCACCCACATTCTCCAATAAAGAAGGGAATGGGGAATAGTTAATGCAAATTCAGATTAAAAATAGCAGCATGTAATTTATGCATGGATAGTTTTCAGCCATCACACTTCCAAATATCTTCGGAGTTGAATGCTTAGGATAGATGATGCCAGGGAATCCATTTACAGGGCAAATGGCACAGGAAAAATTTCAAAAGTGATGTCATGTTTCTGATGTAGTGTCTTTGAAGGTCCTCAAAACACTTCTCTCTTTAGAGTAGAATATTCATTTTGAAAGGGCTCAACTACGGCTGGTCTGGGCTCTACTGCCTTTCACCACTGTAGGTCACATACAAGGGTCCTTCAAAACATTTGTGGAAAAATAGAATTAAAAGATAATACAAAGCTTTCCAAGAACTTTTTGAAATACCCTCATATATGTGGACAGTAAAACCAGCCTCAGTCTAACCTTTCATTAAATCTGCAAATGAGGAGCTTGAACCAGCTCAATTCTGAGGGCAATTTGGCTCCAAGTTCTGTGATGACCTCAAATGGTCAAACCTAGATCTGGGAGCAGCGACCCTCTCTCTCCACAGGGTTTTCTCCTATTCCTTTGAGTTACAGCTTTGAGGCCCACTGCTGAGGTTAATTTTTTAAATTCCTTAAATGGCTCAATCAGAAGAATGCTTGCTCTCCTTAATACTTACCTTGAGAGCCAAGGTAGAATCTCACTGCTACTCCAGAAGATGCTGGAATGGACCCAGGCCCCCCTCCGCCACCCCTTTTCTTCTTCTGGATCAACTCATGTTGCCCATGTGGTAACATATCTCCGCTTAGATACTTCTTTTTTTAAAAATAGATATTTAGATACTTTTTTTTTAAAAAAGCGTAATTGCACAACTAGCTAAGAACAAATCCCTGTTGCCACTGCCTAGGAAAATGGTTTTCAAACACNGAGCCAAGGTAGAATCTCACTGCTACTCCAGAAGATGCTGGAATGGACCCAGGCCCCCCTCCCCCACCCCTTTTCTTCTTCTGGATCAACTCATGTTGCCCATGTGGTAACATATCTCCGCTTAGATACTTCTTTTTTAAAAAATAGATATTTAGATACTTTTTTTTAAAAAAAAGCGTAATTGCACAACTAGCTAAGAACAAATCCCTGTTGCCACTGCCTAGGAAAATGGTTTTCAAACACTATTTTTTTAAAAAGAAAGGTGGAATCATTTTTGAAACAGTAGTTGCACAAAACCTTGAGTATATAAATCAATAAAGATTGGAAGGTCCTGTCTTGCCTGCTTGGCTTCCCACATCACAAAACCCTGGTGCACTTCAGAATAATTTTAAAACCAATTGCTTAGAAGAAGCAGAAATTATGGGAAAAATAAGCATCAGTGAAAACTGATTCATATTATCCTCTACCCGCTCCCTTGAATATTACAAATGTGTGGTGAAAGGAAATAAGATCAGCTTAAGCCTGCCTTTAAGAGCTCTCTTTGGGTTCTTTTGTTTTCCCATTCATATTTATGGAGGCATTATGACCTGAGTCAACTAAAAAAGAAAAAATAAAAGGCGGAATAAAAAGCCAGAGACTGTTAGTCATATAGAACTCACAGCTTTACCAGAACTACATCCAAGTAAAAGAACGATGAATGGGAAACGCCCATCATCATAGTAGGATGAGGTTAAAGAAACAAACTTTACCTGGGTATACTGAGAATCAAGTCATCTCCATCTGGCTTGTAACCAAAGCCAGATAGCAGGTCTAGCATAGTTCTTTAATCTGGAACTATCTTTCTGCGAACTATGTGCTATCCTTTCCTAGCCCTTAGTCTAATGGTCATGCTTCCATTGAGACTTCTACCCCAGGGAATTTCAAAATAATGACTTAGGATGGGGAAGCACAGGTACTCTTCCCCTTCTCCTAGGCAGCAGCCCACTATCTGTACAGCTGGAGTCATCATCTCTATGCTTGGCAGGGAGGACCGTGCCTGACTTGACCCCTTTTCTCCTGATCACTGTTTGAAGTAAAGAGTTTGGCTTCTTCAACCACATCAGACTTCAGATTTTTATATTCTCAGATATCTTGAATAGTTGGCTCTATTATATATTTGCTAATATCATATTTTAGAAAAATTGTAGAGGATATTGACTAAGAAGTTATTAATGAGCTAGAAATAAAACACATGTAGTTTAGAGTACCAAAGTCCTTAGTGTAGAAGGCCAAAGCCTATAGTTTAGGAGGCCAAAGACTCTAGTGTAGGGGGCCAAAGCCCAACCCTTTAGGAAAACATGTAGAAATGCTAAGATTAAGAAAGATCAGAAAACTTTCACAGGACTAAAGCCTTTGATGTAGATAAGAGAATCAAAGCACAGCAAAAAGTGATTGCTTTGGGGCCTGTTGCCATTAGTTCAGCTAAACCTAAATGATGGGAAAGAATGTGAGCTAAAATCTTCAAGGATATTCTGCTAGTTAGTGCTTGGGGATATTCCACATCTCACCCTAACCTGTTTCTTTGAGTTTCTTAGGGAATTAGGCCCTTTGGTGATAATCTCATTGTTTCTTTATGTACGTCACATAGCTTAGTTTTTTTTTTTTTCCTTTTTGTCTTTTTTCGTGTCTGGCAACGGATCGCAACCCTCAGTGTCGCGCCCGTACCGGACCGGACCGGCAACGGGATCGCAGCCCTCAGTGCTGCGCCCGCACCTCGCTCAGCCAGTGAGCGGGAACCGGTCTGTATGTGGGATCTGAACCCTCGGCGGGAGCACCTCCGCACTCCCAAGCGGCGCACTGTAGCAGTGTGCCACCGGGCCGGCCTCATAGCTTAGTTTTATGACTCCTTTTGATGGTAAATTGCTTGAAATATTTTAACCACACCTGCTTAATGAAGATTGTCACATAGCCAGTTTGTTTATGTTTTCACTATGATTGATTTTCTTCTGTAACTTTCTATGATTGATTTTTCACCTGTTTTTCTTCTGTTACTTTCTTATCTTTATAATAAAAACTGAAGCAAAACCTGACTCAGGGCTATGCCTGGGCTCTCCTCTCTTGAAAGAGTTTTTCCTCAGTGCAGTCCTTTTGGGCTTCTCATTGCTCTGAATACATGGGCTCTGAGTAATCTTTTGTATCTCTGTCACTCTGCGAGAGGTAACACAAAATGATATTTTTTTTCCTCTGGAAGCCTAAGCATCCCTCTTTCCAGTAGAATCTTATGAAAAGCTGCAGTAAGCAATCAATACACTTCAACATCTCAGATTTTTCCTACCAAATCTTCTGTTAGATCTTGATAGGCACATATTTCTGAGTCCCAATTACACTGCCACAATGTAAAAGAATTGCCACCTTCCCAGGCCAGTATGGGGTTGTTCTCACATTCTTCACTCTGCTTAACTCCACTTAGGCAATTTCACAGTTAGGGTCTGTTACTTGTGTTTCCCCTCTTTACGGAACCAAGTTTTGCATGTCAGGATGTAGTAGCAAGCACAATTCAAATTAACTTAAACAACAAAAAGAATTTCTTAGATCACACTCCAGAAGTTCAATGGCAGTGGGAGGTAAGGTTTGATCTGGATTCCATTCAATGTCTCTGTGATTCTTTTGGCTTGGCCCCTGCCTTTTGTCAGTTGCATCCTCTGATTTCTTTCCTAGTAGCAAAATGACTCTAGCAGTTTCAGCTTTTACCCACACAGTACAGAAAGAGAGAGTATGTTTCTTCCTCCAGTGGTTGAACAAAAGAGTCTCTAATTTGCTATAAATAGACCCACTTAATTCATGTGCTCATTCCTCAACCAATCACTGGGCAAGGAGGATGTATGTGTATTTATGTTAATTATCTTAGGCCAACTTGGGGCTCACTTCTGCAGTCAATCCTACCCAGCACAGCTGCTGTGCTATAGAGTAGGAAAGACATGGAAGCTGGAAGATCATGTCTTCTATGCCCCCTTGGAGAACCTGTGGACTAATCAACTTCAGAGGACAGTGTTGTGTTCTATAAACATGGTTGCCAGTAGCTTACTCATGTGGCCAGTGGATGAGAAGCGTGGTACAGCAGTTTCCAGACAGGGGGGCCTGGGTAGGAAACCCAAGGGATGCCCATTACACCAGAAGCAACACACATTCCCCTCCTTCTAAAAGACACCTTAAAAATCATGTCTGCCAGCCCACTCAGGTCTTTATTATTACTGTGGACACATACTTTCAGTGGACACAGAAAATTTTTAAATAGCGCAAAAAACTAAATCTTGGAATTGGAAAATCATAAATTGGTGAAAAATCTCAGTCTGTTGCCTGCCCGATGATGATTCCTTCGATCGCCCATCAGATCTCAGTCTACTTATAGAAGGAGCACCCGTTTCTTTATTTTTAAGGGCATCCAGATGTGATTCTGAGACCCCAGACCCCTGGATTAGTGGGAAATTTAATTTCAGTCATTATTGGAGCACCTCCCGTCCTTTAAGTTTGTAGAAAGGGTCCAAGGGTCTTAACCAACACCTGTGAGTTGGAAAGGCCTTTGGAGTTGCCTTTCCTTGCTGGTTCTTGCTGGACACTGATGGTCCCTGGCTCCTCTTGTTCCAGTGGCTCTACTGCCTCTGAGCCATGCTGGGCAGGAGTGTCTTGGACAAGGCTGGCCACTCTGGTGCTCAGCATGCTTTGGCATACTCCCAGCCATCCCTTGTCTTGCTGCACATTTTCAACATCCCTCACCTGTGCTCCAAAGAAATGGAATCAATTCTGTTACATGCTTGGGGGAGAGTAGAGGAGAAAGTATAGGTCATACCAGTGTAACCAGCATATTGAATTAAGTCTAACTTGTGACACAGTCGAACACAACCTCAGCTTTGTTTTATCTCCCACTATACTTTGGCGGCGGGAAGTGAGGAAGTGGGGTACAAGGCTTCCTCCATCCATCAATTAAAAACTTTCAGGTTGGGGACATTTCTGTTCACTCTCAAGGGACGTCATCTTACAGACCATTAGGTGACAAATGAATTTCAATTTATTAGTTCAAATGTGCAGTCCTATGAACAATCAAAACTTCTGCTTATTTTGGCATTAAATCTTCTCTCTTCTTCCCGGGGGCACTCTTAACAGAGAACATGTGCTCACAGGGGAGGGTTATCGTCAGTGACCTCCTGCGTCTTTGCTCACAGACTTTTTTGCCCCGCTCCCCAGGCTTGGCCCTGGGCGTGGGAGTAAGGGGTGGTATTGGCTGGAGTTCACAGCACTGCTTTGTCCAAAGAAATCCTCCGGAATGTTCTCATTCCCTCTCATGACCCTTTTATAAATGGGATAAGAGTTGTGGAACCAGTTCCCAGACATTTTCTTTGTAAATTCTGCACACCGATACCCTGATACACCAGTATCAAATTCTGGAGAAGTTGTTTCCCTTTCTGATTCATTCAAAGGGTTCTTCATAAGACTAACTCATTTTCAGGAGAGTGAAGGGTGAAGTTTGTGGTTAAGCCTGCAGCTGACCTCCCTCGGGTCTGTCTGAATTCTTCACCAGGCGCAGCTACAACATTATTTAGCAGGAGGCGTCCTTCCTGTGTACCATGTGCCCCTTTTATCAAAGATGTAGCTGACACTCCATCTTTGCATAATTCCATTGCATAGTTTTCTCTAACAATCAGAATTTGTCTTTCAAAGTTGGTTGCTCTAATCCTAACTGTAAGATCCCAGGCAGTTCTAATGGATAAGGATGTTAACGGTACTTATTAACTATTCCCACAATCTTCTAGGGTTTCAGGGTTTCAATGCTGAGTAAAACCTATTCTGCTTTTTCACCTTTTCATTTTTCAGTGTGAATTAAGTTAACTGTAAGATCCCAGGCAGTTCTAATGGATAAGGATGTTAACGGTACTTATTAACTATTCCCACAATCTTCTAGGGTTTCAGGATTTCAATGCTGAGTAAAACCTATTCTGCTTTTTCACCTTTTCATTTTTCAGTGTGAATTAAGCCTAAACTTAATTTAATTCTCTGGGGTGTGAGAGTTTTGTACACAGGCTTCAAAGTCTTAGATCCTATCTACATGCACTGTTAATTTCTCAAGTGCATGTATTTGTTTCCTCTGCCAAATAGTAAGCTTGTTAGCAGAACCAAAGATGACAGTCCATCTTTCCATGGGAAGGAGCCAGCTCCCCTTGAATCTGAGTGGGCTTTACTGGCAAGATGGTTGCAACACCTTCCACAGAAGCAGATGTGGCAGCTACAGGACAAGGACCAGTCAGGAGTTTCATAACCTGAAGCAAGAATGCATTTTCTATTGACATCCTAAAAACAACTTTGGAACTTCAGAACTTTCTATTGGGGCTGATTATACTTAGAGTGACGGAGCCATAACAGTCATCACCCTGTTATCGTCTCAGGTGTCAGAAGACCAGTGTCGTGAATTATAACCAAAGTGCAATAATGTGATGTTATCAGTAGATTCCCACATTGAAACAATCAGGAGTGACTTTATCAAAGGAAACAGATAACCGGTAATCATACTTGCGAATATGCTCACCGAGAATGTGGTGACTTCATCAACCAAGGATTTCTGGAATCCTGAATTCTTTGGGCAGGTCAATGTTACTGATCTCAGAGCAAAAGTATAGAGTAACACAAAGACACTTTCCTAGTTATTCCAAACGAAAAAAAAAAATTCTAATTCATGTGAAAGGAAAAGGAATGTTCGCATAACTTAAAACTTCACTGCAGTTTTCTGGAGCTGAGCAGGAGAGAGCTGAGCTGCCAGGTGTCGAGGTAGTCAGTGAAGACAACAAGCAAACTGGGAGTCACGGTCAAGTCTTCAATCACTTACTGTGACGGTATGAGCAAGAGGCTGAGCAGGAGCAAGCCCCCACTTCTTTAATACTCCATTTTCCTCTGGAATGGCACCAGGTGAGGGTCAGGTGCACCGGCCCAGATGTGGGGATCATCTTACTGCCCAGGAAGCCCTGAACAATAGGCCCCTGCCATTTTAGGGACCTTGGGGTAGGAGGGACTGAGACCTTGACTGCAGTTCCTTTTACAGACTTTGATCAGACTGTGCATGGAACCCACAGTGGAGAGAACAGTTTCCCCCTGAGGCCTGCCAGGTAAAGCCTTAGTAATCGCCTATGGTCGGGCCCGAAAAATTAACCAGAACAGAGCAGGACTCCTCAGTTTACTGGGCTATCGGGTAGTAGAATGTTTTATTTCTGGGCTCTGCTAGATATTAGTGACAAACTTGAACTAGCTGAAAATAAAGGGAAATTTATTGAAAGACTACTGGGGCATTTTAAACAATGGAAGAAAGGGGATAAATAATAAATTTAGGGGAATGACAGTGACAGAGTTGAGCTTTAGAAGCAACCAGAACCAGGGTCTTGAACACTGCCAGGACTTTCTCTCAGCTTTTCTCAGTGGGCCAGACTCATGATGCCTCAGGCAAAGTGGGGACTTCACTGGGTAGCTCAGATAATCACAGGAGTGTGACTATTAACTTCAGAGGTTTCTGTATTGCAGCTCCACTGCCAGCTCTAGCTTTCCCAGTTCTAGTTTTTTAAAAAAAAATGACAGAGAAGAACTCTGATTGGCCCTACCTGGACCAAATGCTGTGCCTAGGGTGACATGGTAAAGACATGGCCATTGGGGTCCACCCTGTCTATTGGACAGTACTTATAGGAATTATTAGCTAGAAAGAGGCATAGAAAATTTCTCTTTAAACACATGAGAAGAAATGTCATTTTGGTAGTATGCATAAGAATGTAAAGGAAAAAGAATTATTGAGAAAACTTAGCAAACTGCTTTTTATTTGCCAAAAAAACTCACTTGTTTTATAAACAGAGGAAAGATCAAAAGTCACTACATGGTTCAGTAACTTCGTTTATATATATATATATGTGTGTGTGTGTGTGTGTGTGTGTGTGTGTGTGTGTGTATGTGTGTGTGTGTGTGTGTGTGTGTGTGTGTGTGTGTGTGTGTGTGGCTGGCTGGTAAGGGAATCCGAATGTTTTTATAAGTTCTTTGTAAATTTATTTATGAGCTAGGATTTCTATTGAACTCTTACATGCCCCCTTTCCCCACTTTACACACACACACAAACACACACACACACCACTGTGCACATCTCAGGATATAAAATGAATGAAAGACAAGGTTTCTGTTCTCTAGAAGAAATTATATTTCCTTTTTCCCTCTTGACTTTCACCTTCAATGTGCTAAAATGTTAGTTGAATAGCCCATATTTCTTCAATAAATGTGTCTCTGGAAGTATACCTGCCTGATTTATTTTTCCAACCATAAGATTTTCCTGAAGGTCCAAATTTTATTCTATTAGCCCAATAAAAGAGTTAAGCTTAAAACAGCATTTTGCATTCCTGATAGGAAGGAATGACCATAGTTCTAATTCATGTGAAAGGAAAAGGAATGTTCGCATAACTTAAAACTTCACTGCAGTTCACGATAACATCTTTGGCTACTTACTCACTGATGCTCTGTCTCATTCCAATAAGGATTCGAGCGCAGCTAGCTGCAGTATTATGAAATAATGACCTCTTTAAAAAAAAAACAAAAAAAACACTGTTTTTCATATGAGAGTCTCAAAGTGCTCTATCACCAAGAATCTCTCTGTTGTGTTGCTCCTTCTCTGGAAATGCCCTCTCCAGCTTTCTTTTACCCTCCAATCCAGAAAAAGGCAAACCTCCCCCCTGAGAAAGCCTTCATATTCCTCTTCTCTCACTCAAGAAAATAAGAATTTGTCTTTCTGGCCTCTTTGAAGGAAAAATGTAATTGATTTCCAATGCAATTTGAGCTCTTCTCTATTTCCAAGTAGTTATTTTATATTCATCATCATTATGCCCCTTTTGTGTGTCTCCTGATATCAAATGTGCAATTTTCCACTACCGGGCATTTGATTTCATTTTAACCTACTTTCCTACCTTCTCTGCCCTTTAAAGAGTGACTAATGTCATAGGATTCCAAAATGTCTCACCTTGGAGAGTAGGTATCAAGTTATCTTTCTGAGGCTCACAGGATCACTTACAACATCAGTAACCATTACCATGTTTATGGAAGGAATTTATAATTATACTATTTATCAAAATGTTAGCATTCTGGGAAACAAATTCTTAGCTGTCAGTAAGAAAATAACACTATTTCATAAACACTGCAGAGTAGCAAAGAGCACAAGTTCATAAATGAAGCTACTCTGCTTCTCTAGGTTATTTGTCTGTGAAATGACAGAAGTCCTGACCTTACCAGGTTATGGTGAAGACTAAATAAATTGATTCATGAGATGTGTTTAGAGCCCTGCTGGAAACAGGAAGTAGCAGGTGTTAGCTGCAGTTACCATCCCTGGAATTAAACTCTGTGGGTTGGCTGGGTGGCGTGGGAAGAATGCCGCACTTCTGGGCAAAGCATGTGGGTTTCAGTTCAAATCCTAGGTCTTTGCCACTGTTTTGGTAACACACTCTACTTCAGTGTCTTTGAATGCAAAAGTGGATTAACATCTCCTGCCTTAGCAAACAGGGCAGTTGTGAAAACCATAACAAGATAACATATTATGAAAGTGGCTTGTAAATAGGAAACTCTTCATGGAGTTTTCATATCACTGTCTTTTCTGGTTGGTTCCCTTGTTTCACTCTTCAGTTCTATTAGTCAGGGTTCTCCAGAGAAACAGAACCAAGAGGTTTATACATAAAAGGAGGTGATTACTTACTTACAAAAATCTTTATGCTGTTTCTCCCTGGTCCATTTTGCCTCTTTAAGAGATGCAGTGAGGGCAGATATCACTTGGCACATATAAAGGGGGTTTGTACTACAGGAGAGGAAACCCCAAATTATGAATTTTGGGTTTTATATGGGAACACTTCAGAGCTGCGCCCCTCCCCTCTAGAGGGAGGGAGAGAAATCTTAACTTTTTAAAGGAAACAAATTGTCTTTGGGAAGAGAAGAGGAAGGTTCTATATGTTACAATGAATGTAAAGGAAGATAAATGAATGAAAATAAATGGCTCTAGGGAAGATAAACTTATAAATCTCTCAAGAGTAATTTACAATCTCTGTTTTCCAAAGAAATGATTACTGTTCACTCATTCTTTAGTCCAGGTTGCCAGTAATTTTTGCTCAGAGAGCTCAGGCCAGGCAGAAACATGAAAACATGCATGTTGTTTCCTGACAGCAGGTGAAATTAATAGAATTGTGTCTGAATTTGGATGGTGAGGTTGACAGAGGTTTGTAGGGTGACCCTGAGGTTTCTGGCTAGGGAAGCTATGTTTGGTGAGGCTATTTACCGCGGTAGCATACGTGGGAGGAAACCAGGAGAATTAGTTTTTCTGAGGGGGTGACGGGGGATTCACAGGACACTGTATGATGGTTACATCCTAGGACAAATCAAGTCTGAGGTGCTTGAGGTTCATTGGATGTGGGTTTCAGATCAGCAATTTGAAACTCAGGTCTGAAATTCATAGCAGTTCTGGGCTACAGATATAGATGTGGGAGTCCTTCACAGGGAGGGTTGTGAAGTAGCTGTGGGTGTGATAACAAGGAGATTGGGTAGTTAGGGAAGAGGACAGAAGACAGAACCCAGGGTGTGTCCACATCTAGGTTTCCAACAGGCAATTGTGAACAACATGAAGCAGAGACCAGGGTCACATCTGTCAGGACATGCTGCACAGCTTAGGGGAATATTATTTAACACAAATAGCCTCCCCAACTGCAAATCTAGGGCATAGCTACTAATCTACCCTAGAGCAAGGAGAAAATCCATCCTCCCTAAGTTACCTAATGGAAGGTGCTATCTAACTATAAAGTACCTTCAGAATATCTAAAGCAGTGGTTTACAAGCCCGACTATATATCAGAATCAGCAAGGGAATGGTTTTTTTTTTTTCTTTAAATATTGGTGTCCAGGGTCTCACCTGCAGAGATTCTAATTCAATCAGTCTGTAGAGCAGCTCAAATACTTGAGTATTTTTTCCAGCTCCCCAGGTGATGATAACATGCATCCAGGTTTGAGCACCACCCTTCTAAAGTTACAAGCCCGTGATCCTACTACAAAAGCAAATAAATTAAGGAATTAAGAGACAGTCACCAAGTCTTATAATACTACAAAAGCAAATAAATTAAGGAATTAAGAGACAGTCACCAAGCCTTATAAAGGTATTTATGTTTGTGGCCAGTTGCAAATTATGGCCTGTGGGCACCTACTCGAACATTATTGCCTTATAGGCAGTGGCTTCATGTATGTTTCTAGATCAATGTGTAAGGAGGTTGCGCCTCACTGGTTATCTTCAAACACCTGGTGAAACAGCCTACTTGCAGAGAGAGAGATTACTCAGCTGAAGCTTGTAAAAAGCAGTAAGAATGGGGAGAGAAGAGATCCCATTATTTTGTCCATCATTTTCCTAACAAAGTAGCTGAGAAGCTCCCAGTATAACCAATAAATGACCATTGTCACACTGTAGCAAAAGGATTAGGGAACTATAAGATACAAATGATAATTAAGAGGAATAACCAATTATATTTGCATAGTGATTTACAGCTTACAAAGAACTTTAATATCCACTGACTCATTTGAACTCAACCTCCCCAGAGAGGTGAGGAGAGCAAACATCCCCATGCTCCTCCTATAGTCACCTGTCTGATCACCAGAGCCAGGCCTCACACCTGGGTCTTCTGACTCCATGTCCACAGTTCTTCCCACAGCCCTATAATCCTAATAATTAGCAGTGGCTTACAGTGCCTTACATTCTTATTACTGAGTATCTATTGGATGCAGAGTGTGGACAGATGGTCGAGGGTGAGAAAGAGCAGGGCATGGATAAGCAGCATGCAGAGGTGGCTGCCCCTGGGGCCAGGTGTTGGGAGATGGGGCCCCGTCCCCATGTGGTCACTCACTGCCTGCATGGGGAAGTCATCTGAACAGTGTGGCTTCAGTCTTCAATTTCCTCCTGTGTGAATTCATCAAGACTCTTTCATGTTCTAAACTCTCAGGCTCTCCTATTCCTGCTCATCCTGTTGAGGTGCAAATGCTCTTACAGGAACTATTAGCCACTTCGCAGGTACAAGAATACCAACATTAAAGTCACAATTGCTCTAAAGGATGGCAGAGGCATTTGCCAGGTATTTACACACCCTTACAACACACCTTGAGTTATCACTAAAGCCTGGTGAGCAATTTCACCTATTTACATTCATAGCTTTGAAGATAGTTTTCAGGGGGAAGGGGAGGCTTTCAATTCCTACTTCACCTGAAGAGTTTAGCTGGATCTCTACCCATCTATCACGGCAATTGCTTCTCCATTGCCTGCCGCCTTCTCCTATTCCATGGACCATGAAACCACTGCACCTACTTCAACAGTTCTCTATGATGTCAAGGGTTGTCATAAAAGTTCCAAAACATAATTGCAACCGCAAATGGAGAATCATGGAATTTCAAAATGGTCGAAAAATCACCCCACATTTCTATCTGTAACTTTATACATATCCCTTTGTCTTCCCATCACAGAGGTCTGCAAAAGTAACAGGTACAAGAGGATGAAAGCAAGAAATTGTAGAGTTGATCATTCTTGTGGCCTAATTGCAGTTCGGCTTTATGATCTCCTTCCTTTCTGGTTCTGGTTTCATTTTCTTAGGTGATCTGCCTCACTGTTTTTGCATTTATCTGTGCTAGTTTATACTGATGCACAGGGGTCTCTACCGCTTAAATGATGTGTGTATCTCCTGATGCGGTTTAAGGCACACTCTTTCATAAATTCCTCCCAAGTCCTGCAGTCAGACCTGCACCAAGAGAGGTTGCCTGATTCTTCTCCTGGTGAACAATGTCCATTTCACACCCTGAGTTATCACTAAAGCCTGGTGAGCAATTTCACCTAGATTTTTCTGTCTTAATTAGAGTTTTCCATCTGAAGCTTCAAAAAGTTAAAATAAAAAATCTTAACGAACTAAAAATTATGATCTGGAAGGCCATTTAGTGAGAGAATCAAATTGCAGGGCACGGTGAACATCTTTTTGTAGAAAATACATATTTATATGGGTAAAGCACTGCAGGAGAAACAACAAAATGACAGCTATAGTTGTGCCTGGATGGTAGTTTTTTGGTAACCATGACATTTTTTCTCTTATTTTTGTACTTTCTTTTTCTTTCTTTTTTTTTTGGCAGCTGGCTGGTACAGAGATCTGAACCCTTGACCTTGCTGTTACCAGGCAGTGCTCTAACCAACTGAACTAGCCAGCCAACCCCTACACTTTCTAATTTTTAAAAGAATGATTAATGTACGCATTGTAAAACTAAACTATGCACTTTTTGGGTATTAGTGGAAAAACTGGTAAAATGAGATGAAGTTTATAGTTGAGTTCATAGTATTTTATCAACGTTGATTTCTTAGTTTTGACAAATGTCCCATGGTTCTGTGAGATGGTAAAGTTAGGGAAGCTGGATGAAAGGTATGGGAACTCTTGGTACTGTTTTTGCAACTTGTCTGTAAATAAAAAATGATTTCAATATAAAAGTCTTTTGAGAAATAAAAATAAAAGATAAAAAAGCAAGAGACCAGGGTTTGGAGTTAGGTAGACCTCTGTTCATATGCTGCTCTCTTATGAGATGACTTAAAACTTCAGGGATTTTGTAGGTCACATGTCAGACACTGCCATTATTAAAAATTAAAACATACAGACTTACAATAATAATTATATTAAAAACAAAGGTGATAATTACTTAGAACTCATCACTTCCTAATTATTCTTGTTATCCATAGTCGTGATTGTCTATAATAAGTTGCCATGAACACTGAATCGATGAGTACAATACTAGATCTGTTGCTCCGAGGGGAAACACAGGGCTCCTGGTCACATTTCTGCCAACGGATCAATACATAACCTTGTTTTATGTGTTTCTGTTTAGAGACACCTTATTTAATACACACATTGTTGATGCATTAACACTGAACTCCTGGCCAACAGCACTACAAGGGTACTTCAAAAAGCTCATGAGGAAGTAGAATGAAAGGACAATACAAAATTTTCCGTGAACTTTTTGAAGTACCCTCGTATAAGTCATGCCTAAACGAAGCTCATCTACTGCACGTATTTTCTCCATAAGGCACACCACAGCCTTCTCGTGCTCAGGAACACTGCACAGCACTTCAGCACTACACTCAGGGCCATTTTAAATAGCAAAATCAACAAAAAGCACAAAAATGGACGCTAAACAGACTACAAAAAAGACACTTGTTTACAGTGCGAGAGCTGAAACAAGCAGGCAGAGGGTTGCCTTGTTTGACCTCAGCTGGGAACGTGCATGCTGGGCTATTGAAACTTTTTTATTTATCTTTATGAATGACTGAAAACCAGCAAGTATTGATTTTGTGTAAATAAATTACAGCAAGTAGATGAATTCTCAAGTACAAAATTTGTGAACAATAAGGATCAACTGTATATTTTACTATTATGTATGCTCTTAAGGTTATTTACCTCCGTTGTATCTGTTTAGTGGAAATATGATATAACTGTGCTACCCTGCATCTCTTCCCAAGTCTCATGAGCAGCAGTGTCACCCTAGTTGCTTCAGATTGGCCACAGTGGGCCTGTTTATACCATGGAAATTGGCAGTGACTACAAATTGGGGCTTGACTTGTTGATTGTCGAGATTTAAGAAAATGATGGAGAAAATGTTAATAATGCTCATTAAACTCAAAATTGTATCTGGAGCCATTACATTGCACACATAGCACAAAACATTGAAGAAATATTCTTTCAGTATTCAAAAACTGCTATCTGATTCAGCAAAGACGTCACATCACGATCAATGAATGATTGTATTTTTTTTTTTTTTTTAAAGATGACCAGTAAGGGGATCTTAACCCTTGACTTGGTGTTGTCAGCACCACGCTCTCCCAAGTGATCCACGGGCTGGTCCTATCCGACATTTATCTTCATTGTCTTAATTTCATCCTAATCATTAATGCAATAAACATAACATTCGTGTCAGAACTACACTCTTTTGTCAGTCACAACAACAGCTTGGCTATGATGAAAATCAAGCGTTCTGTTAGAATCAATCATCAAAGGAAATTTACAACAGAGTATTATGGATTTTTACTATTATTTGTAAGTTGTATCCTACACATCCTTGATCAGGAATATTTATGACTTAAATGCATTCATTTTCCAGAGACCTGGCTGTTTAAGCAGCACCCCACTCTGCTTAAATTTATTCTCAATTACTTAACCACCAAGCCCCAATTTAGTTCGGTGTAAAACAAAGAAGAGTAAATATACCTTCCTTGGGAGATTTTGAGAGTTGAATGTATTATTGTTCCCAAGGTACTATTGTTTCCAGGTAGAGACTGCAGGAACCTCAGTCCCCTTCTTACCCATCTCCCCTGGCTGACTCATCTCTGCCCACAGCCGCCTCCACCTTCCCAGCTTCTTCATGGGCGGGTGAAAACTCACCACTAGGTGGCACAAGCAAGATGCCTTTGATGGCTTTGGTCCTTCAGACAATGTAATTGAGTTGAAATACTGTGACATATTTTACCTTCACAACCCTCATCAGGCCAGAGAGAAGATAAATGAAAGGTTTAAAATCTGTAGTTACAGTGCTCTGTCCAGAGAATTCTAGTCTGGTGATCAGTGTTGGTGCCCTGAGAAAAAATGTTAACTTCTGAGTCCCATTTCAGATAACTGTAAAGCAAGTTAACCTTCGTCTTCAGCAAACCCAATTTCCCTTTGGCAAACCCACTGCTTTGTCATCCTAGGCACATGATGTGCTGTGACCCCGGTGGGCTGCTCAATACCTTCTATCATCATGACCCACCCAGGTATGTCTTACCTGATGAGGAGTTGGAAAAGCACCCATCCTCCGCTCCCAGTCTTCCTGCCAGATGTCCCATAATCAGTACTCACGGTGAATGTGTCACCTGCTTTTCGCATGCATTAAATGAGGTTCTTCTGGAAACCGATACTTTAAGGAGGTGATTCCATTGGTAGCAACCTTAGGCAGAGCTGCAAAGGGCTGGGGATCAATGACAAGAGGGAGGTCTTCTAGAATCCCCTCGCCCACCCCACCCCCTATCACCACGGCCTGGCCCTGGATATTCCTAGAGAGGCAACTTACTTCTCCTTTTGAGGGGAGTTGACAAATGCCTCCTCCCCAGAGTCTTAGTTAAGTCTGCAAGGCCTCACCTGCCACCTGCTGGTGACAGTGCTCCCTCCTGTACAAATGGCACCCCACTTGTTAAACCACAGGCTCCCAGCCATTTAGGTATCCCACTGTCGGAAAGTCTCTCAACCATTTCCCCTTTCAAAGCCAAATAGTAAACATCATCATTTGAAAATTAAAACGATAGAAATCAGCTTAATTAGTTTCCTGCCTACATGGAATTCACGAGTAAAGATTTTGTAAGGAAGCTGTTGACTGTAAACATAGCTGGCTTAATTTATTTCTGCCAATCTATTCTATGTTGTAACATCTCGATGAACAGTTGTGATGAAAATTTTATTTATTTATTTATTTTTTCCTTTTTGTCTTTTTTCGTGTCCAGCAACGGATCGCAACCCTCAGTGTCGCGCCCGCACCTCGCTCAGCCAGTGAGCGGGAACCGGTCTGTATGTGGGATCTGAACCCTCGGCGGGAGTGCCGCCTCGCTCCCAAGTGGCGCACTGTAGCAGTGAGCCACCGGGCCGGCCCGTGATGAAAATTTTATACATCTGAGATAATTCTGGTCATTTTTTTTTTTTTTTTGTCACTGGTAAGGGGATCGTAACCCTTGGCTTGGNAAAAAAAAAAAAAAAAAAAAAAAAGGTACCAGGGTAAAAGATTTAAAAGATCATGGCTCACTGGGGCCCAGGCCATTCCTGCATTTTATGTCTCTTGCTGGCCTAATGACCAACTCACTAAACTATACCTCGGGATCGCTGGAAGAGAAAACAGGCTGACCTCATTTGCAGTTGTTTAAAGCAGTTGCCACTGGTAATATAAAGAAGACAGAGACTATTTTAGCCAAATATTTAAAGCCCCTGGGGGGAATGAACCAGGTCTCACTCATCTCTGTATGTTCCACTTTGCCTTGAGAGTGTCCCATACTTAGAAATCAATAATAAAAGACATAATAATAGCAATACCATGCATTGGTATAAACATTTATAATTTTCAGTGTTTCTGTTCTTTTTTAAAAAAATTTTCGTTCTCAAAACAACCCTATGGGGTAACCAGAAATTATTATACCCATTTTACAGAGGAAGGAAAAGATACATAGATAAATCGAGTAACTTGCAAAACATAGAAAACAACGAGGCAGGACTGAAACTTAATTGAATGAATAAATGAACTACTAGTTAATACAATTTAACAAACAAAGGCTGGAGCTTTTATTTTTTTCTGTCAGTGATGAGCACTGATTGAGCCACAGGAACTACATTGTTGACTGACTGAGTGAATGAATAAATAGGCGACATTTCCCAAGGTAGACACTCAGAAATAATACCTTAAATTGCTAATCTAGCTTCCTTCCACTCACAGTCCCTGCGAAGAGAATCAACAGCCGCTTTGCTACTGCAAGGCTGAGCTAGGCCTGAAAGGGCCCCTAGGGGAGGAAACAGGCCCAGGGAAAGGCAGCGATTGCCCAAGGTCACAGAGCTGAGGCTTAAGTTTGGGCCTCTAAATTTTGCCCCAAACACCCTCCCCACTCAGGTCTTGGATTAAGTGTGAGAGGCTTCCTCCTTCTCTTGCTTCCAGAACACTCCCCTGCCTTCTTACAAAGAGGTGCGGGCAGAACTGCAAGTGGGAAATGCCATCCTCTTCCCTCAGATGGTTCCCTTTGCCTCCTCCTTTCACTGTCCACCTGCCGCTCTCTGAACCCTGTCCAACAGGCCTGGGGCTTTCTGGAACGGAGTGAAACCCATGGCCAGGTGGTGTCTCAGCAGAGACACCAGTGCTCCTGCCCCAGGATGTACCACCTTGAAGCCTTGTAAAGCCCTCAAAATAACCTCTGCTTTGAGAGGCAGTGGGACTCTCTTTATCCAGCTCACAGGGCCA